>NC_092090.1:32843592-32973592 GCF_045679555.1 Salvelinus alpinus
CAACATGGGCCAGCATCCCTGTGGAACGCTTTCGACACCTTGCAGAGTCCATGCCCCGACAAATTGAGGCTGTTCTGAGGGCAAAATGGGGTTGGGTGCAACTCGAATATTAGGAAGGTGTTCCTAATGTTTGGTATACTCAGTGTATATCTAGTTTAGAATGTCTTCTAATTGTATTTCGTTTGAGATGTTTCATTAAATAATATTGCTTCCAACCCAATTCATTTTGTCTTTCACTAGGCTAGAGCAATGTTGTTACTTTGTCTGTCTGGCAGCAATGCCAATAGGCTGTCTCATCGATGTGCTCTTCTTCTACTCTCTGACGCCCAATACAGTTCTGCTCACTCATTATCCTGGCTGGCACAGACACCAGCTCCATATTGCATTTTCTGGCCTTGAAACTGAGAGGCGCCGTTTTTGTGAATTGAATATCTGGCAATTGACCCACTGTGGAGTCAGATCATCACACCCAGGAGATGAGAGATCGGCGTAAGTGCATGGGCTGAGGGTGGTTCACGTGCGGCCAGCTGTCTTTCACCTGTGCACCGCTAAAGGGGAGAAGAGAGGTGAGAGAGGCCTTTCAATTCCAGGCCACCTATTCCAGAATTTCACACCATGGGAGATGATCAGGTTATTCCAGGTTATGTGCACATGTTAGCCTAGGCTTCTATAAATGGTTTGGCCCATTCAGTTTGTGTGCAATATATAATCTACCGTGCCTCTGTAACACATGATAATATAGTATAAATATATATAATAAAATAATATATCACAGCCCATGAGATGTAGGTTATTTACTGGCCCTTCCTCTGATTTGTGACAACAGGGCAGGGCCTGGTCCGAATACTTTGAACATGCATCCTTCCTTCAATCACGTATCACTCAAGGAAGGCGCCCACAAGATATCAAAACAAAACCAAGGCCTAAGCCTACGATCCAAACGCATTACTACTTTCAGTCAGTACTTTGATGTGGGAGTTGTGGTGAGGTACAGGTACCACCACGGGAAGAAGACACGAGAGACGCTAGAGTACAAAGCCCTAAAAACCACAACCCGACCCAACAACTGTATATTTACGCCTCCATGTTCCATGACACAAGGAGTTTCGCGCGCTCTCATCTGCACCAGCAAAAACACCACATCATGTGCCGTTAGTTTCATTAATGTAGGCCTACTATATCTGGGAGAACGAATTTATCTAAACACCACCTGGATCCAGAGGAAGGCAGACGCGTTATGGCCCCACATTTGCTATAAACAAACATTGCTAGGAAATGTGCTAAAATACATAGCCTGTATTTATATCGACGTATAAACGTTTTAACTTCTCTGTTGTTTGAGATGAAATATGCCTACTAGTTATTTATACTAGTTTACCATTAATATTATAGACATATGAAAAGTTGTCTTATCAAGTGTCTGATATGGCTTATTGAAGCTACAATGCTTTCAATTTGGCTGATACATTGTTGCCTCTTCATCACAAATTCTACATCAGCACAATTGTTTTAGCCTATAATCTTATGTTTTTCCAAATAAGAGAACCACCATCCAATAGGCCACATCGAATGCAGTGTCAAAATAAAACCATTCATATGGAAACATTTTGATTCAACGCCATCAATGGGGAAGCACTGAAACTATACTGAACACTAATGTTTACTGTTTAATAACATGAATGAAAGCTCCTGTAAAAATAGCTGACAATGCGGAAAACCTGAACAACGAAAGTAGGAGTCAACAACTTTATGCAAAAAAGTCAAGAAAAACGGTATAATAACACATTATTTCTAATCGATAAGGGAATTGTATTATTGCCCTTGAAAATCTAACTTTTTACATGTTATTTAACATAATATAGGAAGAGTATTGGTTATAATTAAAGATCTGCATAATAATTTATGCAGTTATATTAACATCAGGGACATGTAAAATCACGTCTTTACCATGCTATGCTACCTAGCTAAATAGTGATTATCACCAAACCTCACCATCTAGCCTCGCCTATAGTTCATAAAATAAGTGTCAAAATTCAAGAGTACAAAATAGGCTACAAAATAAAATGCAATATGTGCTTCATGCCAGAAGCAACCGTGTCCAAACGTCTCTCTCGCATCAAACAAGCACACAATCAGTAGGCTATAATTTATAATTTGCAATAAACATGTAGCCTAATAGTGTGACTTACTTTGTGAAGGTCGGGTTCAGGCTGAGGTAATTGCAGCGAAGATAATCCAAACCAAAGAATGACGATTATAACGCCCCGATCCTCATTATTTGGAAGAAAGGATAAAGCCTTCGGAGATATTGAACACCATTCACAAAGGTGTTATTCCTTCTCTTTGATAATGAAAGATATTGAGCGAGAAAAAAATGATCAATTCGACACGTTTACAGTCAAACAAAAAAAAAATTGTTTCCTTTGGATTCAAAGCGGTGTTGTTGACTTTTCGGTTCAATAAATTATGAGGTAATTCACTTCTTAGATATAAATTGAAAACTATATCGCAAAGCTAGACAGAGATTTGTGATCCTTTAGTACATAGAAGTCTTTGGTCTACTGTCCGTTTTCGATGGTAAAAACCAACAGTTTATCTGGATTTTGAGGGGGGGGGGGGGAATCACAACTTCTCTTCGTTATCTAAATGTGAGCTGTTTTAGATCTCATTTTCTGTTAGCAAGGATGGGCTAATACAGTAAAGAAACCACAGTGATAGTTGATTTAGCTATGTATTAACATTTGTGCTCACCGTCGGCAAACTGATACAAAATATAAATATTTTGTGTTATCTTAAAATTGTCAGAGAAAATAGGCTACTTCACAAATCCTTGTCCGATGCGCGCGGTAGGCTACATCCAACGTAAAAATATGAAATTCATTTGGGCATGGATCCGCTTGTTCCAAATGCTACTCCTCGGTAGACGACTTTGAAACCGTTGTTTGGCACACAATCGTCCAAATTACTTTACAATATCAAGTCTTTATACATCCGTAAAATTAGTCTCCCTTTGTTTGATCATGTCAAAGCTGAATGAATCACTCGGTTTTGCTCAGCAGACACCACGCTTCTCAGACCGTCATTGCCAACCGATCCAACTGTTCAGGCATATAGGACCGCTCATTCCACTGAAACAATTGGCTTGAGATGCTGTTGTCAACTCCAGTCAGTAAAAATCTTTTATCATATTTCGAGCGCCTAAATGGTTGTCTTTGTTTTCGCTCATTTCGTGTTTTGGTTCATTCTGTAGTTTTCGATTATTTTGAGCTCGCGGGTCTAGTGTGCAGTCTTGTGATTCTCTCTATCCCTCTGTAGCCTTCTGTCTGTGTTTAAATCGCCATCTGGAGCAGGATGCGTACGGAGCTCCTAACCTCTCTCTCTCTCGCTCTCTCTCCCTCTCTTTCTCTCTCTTCAGACCTACGAGTTGACAGCCACATTTCTGCTCGATGCTGCAATAGCATTGACAATTGACAGCACGCGTCTTATCTCCATATAGTCAATTTTTTTCTCGCATATTGAAACTCATGAAACTATGACCTCATGCACACACACACACACACACACACATACACACACTGTGCACACATATAGGCTATTGATTTATACTTGAAACAAGTACAGAAGTTACATCATGTTCTTTTGTAAATTCTAGAAATACAATGTATTCCCCACGTGAGGTTTTTACTTCAGCCCGATTGTATTTATTAACTCTCTTCACTGTCATAGGCCTATTTTATGTGCAAAGAAACAACGAATATTTGTAGCTTAGTGTTAAGTTAGCCTAATTCCATACTTTAGTTTAGGAGATATAGCCGACATCAAATGGTCGGGGGGGTTTGATAAAGTATAAATACGGGCGCCTACAGTAGGCTATAATACCAGGTATGCATTCTAGATTGTCTTGACATTTTCCCCATAGAGAATCATTTTCCCCATGTCTACCCAAGGGGGCCGCTGTTTCCTCACATCAGCAGACGCCAGCTCTAAAACCACCTCACTCGTCGCCTAGGCAATCTCTCCATGCAATGCCATCAACATCATCTCATAATTTCTACCAATGGCCTCACAATTAACTGCTCGTTCAGACGCTTGACAATCAGTGGACATTTTCCTCTTACTTCTCAATAGACAATGGTAGAAAATAAATACAAGATTTCTGCTTTAGCCTAGGGAGGCCTAATCTTGTTCCCAAGACACTTTCACCCATGCGCAATTTGCCTGGGCACGAGGTTACTATATGGTCAAGACAGTATTTATTCATTTTCACCAAAGAATACAAGTGATAGACAACAATATAGATACAAAAATATATTTTTTGAATACGGTGTGCAGTAGCTATCACAAAAGGTGATTTTGGCTGAAAGGTGTCTGTAAAAATAATATAGTCAGAGGTTGGATTTGCACCTCCAGAATCTGCAGGCAAACACCATAGTGCGACTGTTCTACGGTCATTCCATCCGACATCCTCATAGTGTGTGTGTGTATTTGAGTTAATGCTGTATTTTTTGTAATGGCATAGGCAGTTGGCCTATCTGCATACATATGATGGCTTTGCGTTTACCACAAATACCAATGCCTAGTTTACCATGTAGGCCTATTTGCATTAGCACAGTGGCCTATCCCAATTGTAGCTCCCAGACACCGGCAATTTGAAAAATTCTAAAAGTAAATGGTGCTCATTTATTGATGCGTTGAACCGCCGCGCGCCATAGTTGAAAAACTTTGTGCTAAAACGATGACGTCATATCTGCCAGGTTCATCTGGTTTCACTAGCTGAGAATTCTACACCTGTGTGCCCTTTACGCTTGGTTGCAGACACAGAGGAAGAGGGGTAGCCTACTGAAGACAAAACAAACACTCTCCTCCTAACCTCTACTATGTCTATAGAACAAACAAAGTCAGTCAAGAGTACACAGAGACAGCTGCTATCCAGTGTGTCCTGTCTCACCAGCCTGTCAGGTGTCCGGAGTGTGAGGTGTCCTCTCAGATACAGGTAAGGGGAACTGTCTAAAGGGGATGAGTTGTTTCTGTGTATTACTGACCATTTCAGATGTCAAACAGGTTATACAGTTGGAGGTAATCCATCACAATGATAATCTTTATGATAATTGATATGATTAGTGAATGGCCACAGACCCATAAGCAAACCAGTAGGAACAGGGATCTCTATCCGCCATTATAACCAAGCATAAGGGACTGGAGTGAGTGAGTGTGTTGTGGCCTAAAATTATTGCTCTCAGTTGGGGGGAGAACTGATAAGGTATATTGTACAGTACTTTCCATTGCAATTTTTTCTTCTCTTTATGGCAGCTGCTATGATTCTCTATCTACCATATCAAAGTCTGATCCATCCAGTGAGCAGCCTTAAGATGAATCAGAGATCCTACAGCTCTGTCTGCCTCACTCAGATTTGGAAACATATTCAGGCCAGGTCTCTTCTAAAATATCTAGGATTTCTTGAGAAAGAGAGAGAGAGCTAGTTGTGTGTTGTATATACACCAATCCATGCATTTCTGAAGAGAAACAATTTCTCAATATTTACCTTGGCTGTTTTAATAATTCAGACACCAACACTATTACTGCTGCATTGGGCTTAGAATGCTGGGAGAATTAAACACACACCCCCAGACACGCGTTCACACCCTCACACATTCCCCAATGCAAGTAACCCATCAGAGTCCTATCAGGGGTTCCATGTGGCATCCTGGGATTTGGGTTGTCAAGGAGATGGATGGTGGATCGTCCCAGGACTTGATGGAGTGTTTATAGCCCCTCTCTCTCTCTTCTGCTGGGGAGTTATAGCCTTGCCTGTGCTGGTCCTGCAGGTCCATCTGAGGGCCACACACTGTATGTGTGTGTGTGTGTGTGTGTGTGTGTGTGTGTGTGTGTGTGTGTGTGTGTGTGTGTGTGTGTGTGTGTGTGTGTGTGTGTGTGTGTGTGTGTGTGTGTGTGTGTGTGTGTACGCGTGCGTGTGTACAACTGAACGTAACGGTATGTTTTTGATTGAATATCTTTACGTTTTATGTTTACCTAGGTCTTTTTGTTTAATTAGAAAAAATAATACTGGATGTTGGAGAGGTGATGGGTGGGTAGGGGGGACCATGAGTGACAGTGTGTGGGGCATGGGGTGAAACCAAGAAGGAATCCTGTCACCATGATAGCATTATGATTGACGGCGTGCTATTCTCCTCTGGGAATACGGGCAGACGGCTTGTCAGCTCCCCAAATGACAGCCCCTCATTCTTTTCTTAATTTTGTCTTTTGTTGGGTGATGTGTTGGATGGGATGACCCTCCATGTGGCGCGTCTGATAACTCATCCCCACAACAGAAACACAAGGTGGGAACTATATTTATCTCTCTCAATGAACTGAACTCCCTCGTTTCCTGACACTCGTCTTCAGACCCCGACTTCCCTTTGATGGCATTAATGAACACAAATGACCTGGCTTTGTCTCCTCTCTCTTTCTCTCTTTCTCTCTCCCTGTCTTTCTTTTGTTCTCTCCACCTCGTTGCGTTGCCTGTATCTGATGGTGGTGGAGGACTGGTCTGAGATGCGCAGGGTAGATTGAGGGGTTGATCATTGTGTAGGTATGGTAATGAAGGTCTCTGTGACAGACTGGGGACACGGGGCAGCGGAGGCTCTACAGGGAGAGAATTCACAGAGGTCTGGACTGGAGCATTTCCTCCACTCACATATTGTAAATCCTTTCCTATAGCTCCAGTCACAGGCTGGCTGGCGTGTTGAAAAGAGATAAGGCCGCTGTGCCTCTCGTCTGAAAGGAACGCAGCTCCATTGTGCTCTGCTGCTTGGATCCACATTCAGTGGACGCTGTTATTGAGTTGCCATTAAAGGCAGCAATGTAAAAGTAAATTATTTTGGGTAGAAGCGGTTAAAACAAAACAGTCTCTTTCCCTCTAAATGAAAAACGTAACACGCTCAGGATTATACTGTGTATTTGTTAGTACACTTTCTGGTGCAACCCATTGCACTGGTGTGGCAATGGGAATGTGAAATCAAATCAAATTCATGTTGATTGGTCACGTGCACATATTTAGCAGATGTTATTGCAGATGTAGCGAAAGCTTTTCGCCGTAGAAATATTCACATTGAAGTTTGATATTTTGAGATGATATGACCGTGGAAGCTGTGTGTTATCCGACAGCTTTTATGTTAGCGTTGTGAACCGTCTTAAAGTCATCAGATGATGCCGGAGAATAGAAAACACAGAACGAGAGAGCTCCTGTGCTGTAATGTAGCATGGCGCAACGGATCATTGCTCCGTCTAGTCAAGCACATGTTTGATGCTGGTTTTACAAATTGCATCCAAAGACCCTCTGACATTCTATTTGCAATCGTGCAGTAAAGTGGCCGTTCAATCCATCGAAGCATGATGGGAATTTGAACTGAAAATGACGCTCTCTTCTTTTTAAACAGTACACACTGTACTATGCTTATCTCAGTGTGTGTGAAAGAGGAGACCCTGAGGTCAGTGGTGGCTGGTGACCAGCCCTGCTAAAGGACCAGGAAATAGCACCTCGTTAAAGTGAAGTGTTTACTAAAGAGCAGGATGCAGGAACAGGAGAGAAAGTCAAGTGGGCAGCAGTGGAAAGTTCTCAATTTACCCTGTTTTCTCTTTGCACCTGAATGCATCCGCATGTATTCAGGCAAGCGATTGTGTCCACATTGGCATGCAAGGGAGAGAGAGAGAGAGGGAGAATGTGTGTGTGCAGACAGTTGGTAGTGCTGGGACTGAAGATAGCAAGGAGAGGGGCATGGTGCACTGTATCACGTAGTGTACATCTGTTCTTCACAGAAACCGCAAAGCTGGTGCAGAGGAAATAGAGAGAATAACTGCTCTCTCTACCCCCCTTCTCTCCCCCTCCTCTCTCTCTCTCTCTCTCTCTCTCTCTCTCTCTCTCTCTCTCTCTCTCTCTCTCTCTCTCTCTCTCTCTCTCTCTCACATTCTCTCGCTCCCTCTATGTCTCTCTTTTCACGATGATATTCGTCACAGACCCATCCCCCATCATCCTTGTTTTATACCCATCTCTGTGAAGAGATTAAGAGAACCAATATGTAATACAATCCGGTTGTGTAATGGAGGATGATAAGGTTGTTGATGGAGACAGAGAGGTAGGGTAGAATATATGTCAACCTTGGAGCCAGATGTCCTCAACACACGAGTAGCCATTGGACCGTGTGCACTGTAAATACATAAATGTCTCTCATGCACATAAAGCATACAGTATGACTTTCTCTAGCCATGGAGGATCAGGAAGAGCTGAGCGTTCATGAAACCTATGATAGGCATAATCCAAAGCTTCGTTGTGATTTCATTCCACCTTTTCCCTCAAAGTCTCTGTCTAGATTCAGTCTACCCCTCCATCCTCCCTCTCTCGCTCCCTCTACCCCCTCCCCCCTCTCTTCCCCTGCCCTCCCCTCTCTCAGGGCCGGCTGTGAGGGTGTGCTGGTGTTGGCGGGCGGCAGTTCCTCATTGTGGTGTGCTGTGTGCTGTATGCGCGGTGATAAGACACAGGGAGAGGAGCCAGCGTGCCGACATATCCCTGCCACTGCGGTTATCATCCGCCGCAGCTGTGCCTGAGCCCTGCGACATCTGCTCCCTCACAGGAAGCCTGCGCCGCGTCTCATAACGCCTCACACACACACACACATACATATACACACACACACAGACACACACACACACATAGAAAATATCACAAGACCATTACCATTATGATGCCTGAACGGTACAACCCCCCCCCCCCAAACAGGTAAACTACTTGATCAGACAAAGAGTGTTGTTTATAGGGACATGGGTACCTCCTTGGAACATGAGGCAAGCCTGACGGATGGAGCCAGCGTTTACCTCAGTTCTGCTGGGTTTTTATCAGAGAATTACAGGGGATGCTTATGACTAAGCCTAATTATAGAGTGCTTATCACTGAAATGTTCACAAAGCTCATTACTGCCTAGAAATGGGAGCTGCCGCAGGTAATTCACTATGTTGGGTATTAGTCCTCCTCTAAGACGGCACCCCTTTTAAATATTTAGAGTCTATAAAGTACAGCTTTAATGTCTGATGCTTTTAATGCATTTCTCTGCTACTGGCCTCACTGATTTGTGAAGTTTTTACCTAAAGGCACTACTCCAGTTTTTACACTACTTTAATCAATTACCAGATTTTCATTTGCATTGTTGACAGCGTGTGCTTGAAAACAGTCAAGCGATCCTCTCCTCTCAGTGTTGAAAGAGTGGATTTCAGAAAGGAAGAAAGTATGAGATTAAGATTACAAGGACTCTCCCATTTCCTTTGTGTTACACCATATTTCTCCCTTAGCCAGTGATGCTGTTGAGTGTGCTGGTCTGACGGCTAGAAGCTAGCAGACAGGAGAGGGATGTGGAAGTGAGGGGAGGGGAGGGGACCCCACTAACCTAACTAACAGCCCTGATGGGGTCAGTAGTGTCTCTCGGGGTCCTGACCTGGGCTTGACAATGAATGAGCCTCACTCAGCATCTCCAACCCTCCACCTTCCACCCTCCCCCTAGCCCCTCAGAAACACAATAAAGGGAAGTGTGCCCCTCCAGCTGCCAGGGGAAGCCCAGAGGGAAGTCCCCATCCTCAGGTCCTCACCAGCCTGAACCCCTTTCCCTCCCAGTCCACTTGGACATATGTGCCACTGACTTCTAATGTCTTTACAGTGTAGGGTTTTGACAGCAAACTATGCTTTCAGTAATGAAAACAAGTTGGGGTCTGTTTTGACCTTGAAAATCAAGTGACAGTTGGTAAAGCGTTTCACCATAGTTACAGGAGCTACAGTAGGAAGCTAATTTCCATGTCTTGTCTGGAGCATGTGGTGCTAACTCAACACAATCTGATTACACATCAATCACTCCAACTTAATGAGGAGAAATGACAGCAGGAGTTTCTCCACAATCACTCGTCACTGTAGCGCGCTGCCAACAGAGGCACAGCCTGTAGTACCTCTCATAACACAGAAAAGGATCACCACCTACCTTGGTTGGCTGTGCGGTGGCTCCTGGTTGCCAGGTTGGGTTTGCCAGATTCCAGCCTGTGAGGGTTCCATCTGCACAGCGTCCCCCTGTGACTGGTCAGCATCACCGTGGGAACCCTGGGAGGAGCGCTCAAATTGGCCGAGGTGGAGGCTGAGGTTGAGTCTCTCTGTAGGTCAGACCTCCTCTGCCGTTCCAGGTGGACCTCGGCAGCCATGCTCTGCACCCCCCCCCCCCCTCCCACAGCAGTAATCCACAACGTTGTCCTGTCCTCTGTGTGTTTTAGAACTCTCGACTGGTCAGGGGACACACTAAACCACACAAGTTGATAGGACTATCTTTCTTTCTCTCTGTGGTCAGTGTGTAGACCGGAGGGTTGATGTCCTTTCTCCTGTGTGCTCAGGGTACTGACCGACTGACTGACTGACTGACTGACCACTGACTGACTGACTGACTCATCCAGGCCTGGGGAGATCACAGAGTGAGTCCTCTGGCTCTCATGATTAGAACATGAGCCCAGCACAGCCAGATCACATGGCTGCCAGACAGAGAAAAAAAACTGGACTTCCTTTTAACTTTATGCAGCTAACACAGTCTTCAAATGACTCTCCCTTTACCTCATACTTTTGTTCCGTCCACGACACGTCACTTCAGATGGATCGCGACGCCACCAGACTTGTGTAATTATCTGTGTCCGATGCTCTTTCTCTCCACCCAGTAGTCTCTTTCTCTCCTTCTCTTTCTCCGACTCACTCAACAGGAGTGTGTGAGGTAACAGTGTGTGTGTGTGTGTGTGAGTGGCAGGGGGAGGTCAGCTAGCCTCGTGGCTCCTCGTTTCCTCGTTGTTCCGGCTGTGGGGCAGTGCACTGGCCTGAACCCTCCTCTAGTCCACACAGGGAAAGCAGAGCAGTGGCGCCCGTGTGAGCCGCGACTGTGTGCATCTGTAACACTGTGTGTGTATATGTCTGTGTGTGAGTCCTGTCCCCACCGTGTGAAAGGGGTGGTTCCCCAGGGGAAGGTAAACAGTGCTGCTGGGTTGTGATAGCGGTAGACACCAGGCCTCGGCCTCCGTTGGGGCTTCCTCTGGCAGGAACCAGCTGTGTCTGTGGCCAGGCCAGGCTGGGCAGCGCTGTTTTCCCTTTCCCTCCGGACACAGACAGGGCTCCTCCTGTTCCTAACACTTCCTCCCTACACCCTTCCCTCACCTCTCCTTCCCTCCGCCCAGCCAGCCCTACCCCCAACTCTGCACCCTATGGATAGCTCTGCCCCCCACTGATACTGGCCTTAGGGGGGTTTGTTCACCCCCTGGTTAGATGCTGAGGGTCTTGTCTTCACTCACTGTGGTTCAGTCAGTCCAAATGCCAAGTGCCTCCCTGCCCTGGCCTCTCTGCTCTGTTGTCCCAGTGGCGTGTGTATATGTGTGTGTGTGTGTGTGTGTGTATATGTGTGTGTGTGTGTGTGTGTGTGTGTGTGTGTGTGTGTGTGTGTGTGTGTGTGTGTGTGTGTGTGTGTGTGTGTGTGTGTGTGTGTGTGTGTGTGTGTGTGTGTGTGTGTGTGTGTGTGTGCGCGCTCCAGCAGGGCCGGGTGAGGTAAAATCAGGAACAGGGGTTCCTCTGTGAATCGACAGAGAGGGTACAGCTGGGACCCCTCTGACCCGCAGAGCACCCGGTGTGGTGTAGCTGGGACAGAAGTGAGAGGGGATGTGAGCACACAGATGTGCCGTCCATCTGTCTGTCAGAGTGAAACCAGCACACAGATGGTGGACAGCAGAGTGGATGTGAGAGTAACGGGTGTGTGGGGTAGAGGGCGGTGTTCACTCATGTGACACATTTGGGACTTTGGAAACTATGAAATTATAGATTGACAGTCAGTTGGTTTCATTTCCTTTTTGTATTCTAGGTGCTTTCTATGTTAGAGAGCCTTCCCTGCCTCAACTGTGCACTAAGATCGAAGATTATTTTGGGTAAAAAATACAGCATCAAAATAATTTGTTAGTATATTCAAGCTTCTCCCAATGACATCATCCAATCTGATGGAATCTGCTTCCATGTGATATTCAGTGGAATGAATACATGTACCGAAGTTGGAATTTTCATGTTTAAATGTACTGTATGTATGTGTGTCCAGCATTTCTCCCTCCTAAACCTCTCATCATGCTGACCCTCTCCATGGCTACATGTAAGCGCCGTGAGTTAACATGTGATGATCAAGTAATAGCATGTTCTCAAATCAAACCCTGGGATTGCCTGCTGAGAAGGAGAAGATTGCCCCATTGGATTAGTGTGTATGTGCATGCTCCTGTGTGTCAGGCTGTGGAGACCCCTGCCTGCCTCCCCTACTCTCAGATGTTGGCAGGTATAAAATTATATATTTTTTTTTTGGGGGGGGTGAGATAATGATTCCCACATAATCACTTTATCCCAGCTCAGGCCCTGGCAGGTGCTATCGTGACCGAGCGGTGCTTTCTCTCCACAGATAAGGTCATGGGACTGGGGAGGGGACCGGAGCGAGGAGAGGGTGGAGCACTGCGTGGAGCGTTGGGCGAGCGGCTAGTCTTGCCTTATCTTCCCCAGCGGCTGTTGCTCGCAGCTCACAGATGTAGCAGGCTAGACTAGCCGTGTCAGATAGATCCTTCTATCAGCGACATGCAGGCCTCTCTCCCCAAATTAAAACACAGCAGGAGGACGGACAATGCCCTAATTATCACTTTACCCATGAATCATCAGAAGGGAAAAGTAGGACTTTTGATGAAAAATCTGGTGGAAAGTCAGCAAATATACCTGCCTTATTTCAGATGAAAGATTCTCTCTTTCTATTTTTGTTTACATTTCCCTTCTGATTTTCTGAAACTGGAATTGTGGTCTCTTCTCTGGTAATGCATGCTCAACCTCAAAAATGTGTCCTGTCGCTTTAAAAACAGGCAGAGAGGGGGACTCCCGAGTGGCGCAGAGGTCTAAGGCACTGCATCGCCGTGCTTGAGGCGTAACTACAGACCCAGGTTCTTTCCGAGGCTTTGTCGCAGCTGGCCATGACCGGGAGATCAATTGGGTTAGGGGAGGGTTTGGCTGGATGTCCTTGTCCCATCGCACTCTAGCGACTCCTTGTGGCGGGCCGGGTGCATGCACGCTGACTTTGGTCGCCAGCTGTATGGTGTTTCCTCCGCGGATGGCTTCCGGGTTAAGCAGGCAGTGTGTCAAGAAGCAGTGCGGCTTGGCAGGGTCGTGTTTCAGAGGACGCATGGCTCTCGACATTAGCCTCTACAGAGTCCGTACAGGAGTTGCAGCGATGGGACACGACTGTAACTACCAGTTGGGGAGAAAAAGGGGTAAAAGTTAAAAAATATATATTTTTAAACAGACAGAGAGGAGACGAGAGGAACTTTTCACCTTTTGCACCGAGAGAAAGTCTAACAAGCCTCATGACTGCAGGGAGAGAGAGAGAGAGAGAGAGAGAGAGAGAGAGAGAGAGAGAGAGAGAGAGAGAGAGAGAGAGAGAGAGAGAGAGAGAGAGAGAGGGAGGGAAGCAGCCATATGGTAGGAAGTCCTCCTGCCAGACACCTGGCCACTTCAGAATGGATGAACCGCTCACCTTTACCAAGTCCTTACTTGGGTTTTTCCTGCCACAGGTACACACTGTATGGAACACTGTGGCTGGCTGGTGACTCTGGGATCACAAACTCTGTTTCTGTACTACGTCACGCTGTTTGTTTTTAGGTGTTCATATCTGTGACACTGTTGGTGAAAGTTTAGGGATTCCCCAGCTTTCTTCCAGGTCCGTAGAATGTAAACATACAGCAAAACACTGTTTTTTCTCTACTTTACGTTCTATGTCGGTTTGACAGATGTTAGTAGTTGTCAGTTAATTGTCAGCTTGGAGGTATGATTCCACTATGATGGCCTATCTTTCTGTCTTGTACAGTATGGGAGGATATTGTGAGAGTGTTTGTTGAGGACACAGAGAGCTATAGAAGAGGATTTCCCTGAGCTTATAGCCTTGGCAGTGTATATTCAGTAGTCTATGGACATCTAAATAGCCCCCCGAAATATGGCAGCTGAGGCTCCTCTATCCTCTCTTTGGGGTGTTTATGTGCACCTGCTTGGCACAGACAGCCCCAGAAACCTCCGGATCTTAACCGAACTCTATAAGTTAAACCGTCCCCATCTGTCACAGCGCAGCCCCACACAGATGCATGCTGAGTTTTTTTTTTTTACAGCAGACTTGGCGCACATTCAAGAACTGTCAAAGAGCACCTGCTAAATTAAGTGCGTTCTCATACACACATACCCACTCACCACACAAGCACATGCAGCCACTGATGTATATTTGCAGAGAATGTTATAGTGACAATGTTATTATATGCAAACATACAGTAAATGTTATAGATAACATATGTTTATCCCATATACTATTTTCTGAGTGACAATTTTCATAAAAAAGCAGCAATTCAAGACAAATAGCAATTAGACTGTGATATTGGCATTCCAAAGGGGTTATTGGGATATTGGTTCCAAAGGGGTTATTCTACTGTTCCCATAGGAGAATCCTTTTAGGTTCCAGGTAGAACCATTTTGGGTTACTTATCGAACCCTCTGTGGAAAGGGTTCTACATGGAACCCAAAACAGTTCTACCTGGAACCAACTGGGGTTCTTCAAAGGGTTCTCCTATGGGGACAGCCGAAGAACCCTTTTAGGTTCTAGATGGCACCAGAATGTGCAGAAGAAACATTTCTATTTAAATGTTCAGCGTTCTTATTTAGCTCATTAGGTCTGTTTACCATAAACCAAGTGCCCCAGTTGGCAAACAACTTCATAGTGTTGCTTTTATAGACATGACATCTAACAAGCAGTGGGAGTAAAACCACAACTACCACAGGTGTAGTTTCCTATAGTTCTCACAACTCCCCCCTCTTTTCTCCTCCTTTCTCTCCCTGTCTCTCTCTCCATCTCTCTCGTGCGCTCTCTCCCTCTCCCCCTCCCTCCCCTCTCCCTCCCTCCCTCTCATGGCTCATGGCATGCACAGCCGCTGAGCTGCTCTAAATAGGTGCCACCCTGAATAGGAGACAGATGGAAACGAAGGTTCCCCACTGAGCGGTTCCCCTGCAGCTGTGCTGTGTTCCCAATGCCAGGGAGTGATGACAGCCCACCAAGGGGCACAGAGACACACGTTCTGAGTGCCATCACGCTCACTCACAATGCCAGGACCGACTGGCAGGGAGGGAGGAGGAGGTAGGTTAACGCCTTGTGAATGTTGACCTGTTTAAAGGTAGCCGATATGAGTAAGACCTTTAAACAGGTCAACATTCACAGACGGATTACCAGGACGTGTACTACAAGCATACGCTGACCAACTGGCAAGTGTCTTCACTGACATGTTCAACCTCTCCCTGACCTAGTCTGTAATACCAACATGTTTCAAGCAGACCACCATAGCCCCTGTGCCCAAGAACACCAAGGTAACCTGCCTAAATGACTACCGACCCATAGCACTAACGTCTGTAGCCATGAAGTGCTTTGAAAGGCTGGTCATGGCTCACATCAACACCATTATCCCAGAAACCCTAGACCCACTCCAATTTGCATACCGCCCTAACAGATCCACAGATGACGCAATCTCACACTGCCCTTTCCCACCTGGACAAAAGCAACACCTACGTGAGAATGCTATTCATTGACTACAGCTCAGCGTTCAACACCATAGTGCCCTCAAAGCTCATCACTAAGCTAAGGACCCTGGGTCTAAACACCTCCCTTTGCAACTGGATCCGGGACTTCCTGACGGGCTGCCCCCAGGTGGTAAGGGTAGGTAACAATACATCTGCTACGCTGATCCTCAACATAGGGGGCCCCTCAGCTGCACCATCGAGAGCATCCTGACTGGTTGCATCACCGCCTGGTATGGCAACTGCCCAGCCTCCGACCGCAAGGCACTACAGTGGGTAGTGCGTATGGCCCAGTACATCACTGTGCCATCCAGGACCTCCATACCAGGCGGTGTCAGAGGAAGGCCCTAAAAATTGCCAAAGATTCCAGCCACCCTAGTCATAGACTGTTCTCTCTGCTACCGCACGGCAAGTGGTACCGGTGCGCCAAGTCTAGGTCTAAAAGGCTTCTTAACAGCTTCTACCCCCAAGCCATAAGACTCCTGAACAGCTAATCAAATGGTTACCTGGACTATTTGCATTGATCCCCCCCACTTTCACAGGTAGGGTGCTATACATTGTGGTGGGTGCCGTGGCAAAATGTTCTCTTGCCCGACCCAAGCCTCTGTATCCCTGTAGGGTGTCGTTAGGGGATCAAATCAAATCACATTTTATTTGTCACATGCGCCAAATACAACAGGTGTAGTAGACCTTACACTGAAATGCTTACTTACAAGCCCTTAAGAAACAATGCAGTTAAAAAAAAAAAAAGTGTCAAGAAAGTATTTACTAAAATAAACTGAGGTAAAAAAGAAAGAAAAAGAAAGAAAGAAATATAAAAATAACAAATAATTAAAGAGCAAATAATTAAAGAGCAACAATAAAATAACAGTAGCGATGCTATATACAGGGGATACCGGTACAGAGTTAATGTGTGGGGGCACCGGTTAGTCGTGGTAATTGAGGTAATATGTACATGTAGGTAGAGGTGAAGTGACTATGCATGGTTAATAAACAGAGAGTAGCAGCAGGATAAAAATGGGACAAATTAAATACATTGTGTAAATGAAACAGGAAAATGAAACATGGATACATATATTTACACACCCATTGTCACATTAATTTATTTGGAGACTTGTTTGGTATCAGGGCTTGGTTGTCATGACATGACCTGACACTTGAAAGACTTACTTTTTATCATTTTTTCTTACGTGGCTGTCATTAAACAAGAGAATCTGTCTGTCTGCAGGATATAGACCCACGTTAGTCCTCAGATGTGCTTTTCACAGAGACCAGACCACTTAGACAGGAGAGCAGGACCCAGCTTGGAGCAGACGGCAGACAATGAGACCGAGAGAAAAGAGACACCCCCAGTCAGAATGTAACTGCAGCCAATTAGGCCGCTAGCCTCTGACATATTGTGTACCGGCTCCATGAATATTTCATCAGAGGAGACTCTCCATAAAGGTCATTGTAGAATTTCCAAACAGAGAGACACCTGTTTTTATTTTAAAGACGGGTGAATGAATTATCACCTCTCCCTCTTTCTCGTTGCCCAGGTATTAACATTTTCACATTCAGGTTACTGGTATGAAAGTCTTCCCCCAATGTCTGACATAGCCTATTAATTAAGGTTGCAAAGGGAAGGTATATTACTGGAAACTTTCTAAGTTTATCAGTAAACTAGCAGAATTTTGGTATGTTTCAAGGATTTTATGTAATCTATCACAAGACATCTAGTGGCCCTTTTTGGTACTTCAGATTATTACAGGTGTTTGTAATTATCTCTGGCCCACTGTGTGGCCTTATCACTAGGGTGACCACATGTCCCGGATTGTGTGGGACAGTCCCGCATTCTGGCCCTTTGTCCCGCAACCAAACAATCATGTCCCTCATTTTCTAAAATATATTCTAACACAAGTCATTTACTAAATATTTCTGAACAAGAGCTACAAAAGTAAGTATACTGAACAAAAATATAAAGTGTTGGTCCCATGTTTAATGAGCTGAAATAATGTTCCATACGCACAAAAAATATATTATTTTTCAAATTTTGTGCACAAATTTGTTTGCGTCCCTGTTAGTGAGCATTTCTCCTTTGCCAAGATAATCCATCCACCTGACAGGTGTTGCATACCAAGAATATGATTAAACAGCATGATCATTACACAGGTGCACCTTGGGGGCAATAAAAGGCCACTAAAATGGGCAGTTTTGTCACACAACACAATGTCACAGATTTTGCACGTTTTGAGGGAGCGTGCAATTGGCTGGCTGACTTCTGGAATGTCCACCAGAGCTTTAGCCAGATCATTTAATGTTAATGTTTCTACCATAAATCGCCTCCAACGTCATTTTTGAGAATTTGGCAGTACGTCCAACCGGCCTCACAACTGCAGACCATGTGTAATCATGCCAGCCCAGGACCTCCACATCCGGCTTCTTCACCTGCGAGATCATCTGAGACCAGCCACCCGGACAGCTGATGAAAATGTGGGTTTGCACCACCAAAGAAATTCTGCACAAACTGTCAGAAACCACCTCAGGGAAGCTCATCTGCATGCTCATCATCCTCACCAGAGTCTTGACCTGACTGCAGTTTGGCATTGTAACCGACTTCAGTTCAGTGGGCAAATGCTCACCTTCGATGGCCACTGGCACACTGGAGAAGTGTGCTCTTCATGGATGAATCTCGGTTTCAACTGTACCGGGCAGAAGGCAGACAGCTTGTATGGCATCGTGTAGGCGAGCAGTTTGCTGATGTCAACATTGTGAACAGACTGCCCCATGGTGGTGGTGGGGTTATGGTATGGGCAGTCATAAGCTACGGACAACGAACACAATTGCATTTTATCAATGACAATTTGAATGCACAGAGATACTGTGACGAGATCGCGAGGCCCATTATCGTGCCATTCATCCGACGCCGTTGCCTCATGTTTCAGCATGATAACGCACAACCCCATGTCGCAAGAACCTGTAAACAATTCCTGGAAGCTGAAAATGTCTCAGTTTTTCCATGTCCTGCATACTCACCAGACATGTCAACCATTGAGCATGTTTGGAATGCTCTGGATCGACATGTACGACAGCATGTTCCAGTTTCCACCAATATCCAGCAACTGTACACAGCCATTAAAGAGGAGTGGGACAACATTCCACAGGCCACAATCAACAACCTGATCAACTGAATGCGAAGGAGATGTGTCGTGCTGCATGAGGAAAATGGTGGTCACACCAGATACTGACTGGTTTTTTGGTTCACGGCCCTACCGTATCTGTGACCAACAGATGCATATCTGTATTCCTAGTCATGTGAAATCCATAGATTAGGGCCTACTGAATATATTTAAACTGACTGATTTCCTTAAATGAACTGTTACTCAGTAAAACCTTTGAAATTGTTGCATGTTGTGTTTATATTTTTGTTCAGTTTATATACATGTAAGGTGATCAAACTGAAGAGATATAAGATCATTTTTGTCAAACTTGTAAGGCTCTCCATGCTCATTAGTTGCTCACTTAACATATTTGCTGCTACTTCACTCAATCCAGTTTTCAAAGTCTCCTTTCTTAAATGTTTTACATTCCCTGAGACCAACCAGAAATGTTTCATTGGCCAAGTTTTCCCACATTTTCAGAAAACAGACACACACTTGGTCTGTTTTCGGCATGACCAAATTTTGGCAAGGCAATTGAGTAGCCTATAGGCACGCTTCAATTAGCTTGTACGGTGCTGCAGGAGGGGGCTTTTTATTCAATAGGCTACACTGTCCCGCGAAATCTTCCTTTTGTCCCGCATTTGGGTATTTTAAATGTAAAATATATGAAATAATTTAAAAATATGATTTAAAAATAAAAAATAGAATGACAAAGCTATTAAACAGTATCCGAAATATAAATCATTAACTTAGTGAATACCATTGGTGTTTAATATGAGGGTTTCAACATACAGTGCCTTCGGAAAGTATTCAGACCCCTTGACTTTTTCCACATTTTGTTACATTACAGCCTTATTCTAAAATTGTTTTTTTTAAATGAAATCCTCAGCAATCTACACAAAATAGCCCATAACCAAAAAGCGAAAAGAGGTTTAAAATGTAAAAAACAGACATATCTTCTTTAAATAAGTATTCAGACCCTTTGCTATGAGACTCGAAATTGAGCTCAGGGGCATCCTGTTTCCCTTGATCATCCTTGAGATGTTTCTACAACTTGATTGGAGTCCACCTGCGATAAATTCAATTGATTGGACATGATTTGGAAAGGCACACACCTGTCTATATAAGGTCCCACAGTTGACTGCATGTCAGAGCAAAAAACAATCCTTGAGGTCAACGGAATTGTCCATAGAGCTCCGAGACAGGATTGTGTCTGTAGCGTTGAAGGTCCCCAAGAATACAGTGACTTCCATCATTCTGAAATGGAAGATGTTTGGAACCACCAAGACTCTTCCTTGAGCTGGTCGTCCGGCTAAACTGAGCAATCGGGGGAGAAGGGCCTTGGTCAGGGAGGTGACCAAGAACCCGATGGTCATTCTGACAGAGCTCTCTGTCAGAGTGAACCTTTCAGAAGGACAACCATGCTCTGCAGCACTCCACCAATCAGGCCTTTATGGTAGAGTGGCCAGACGGAAGCCATTCCTCAGTAGAAGGCACATGACAGCCCGCTTGGAGTTAGACCATGAGAAACTAGATTCTCTGGTCTGATGAAACCAAAATTTAACTCTTTGGCCTGATTGCCAAGTGTCACATCTGGAGGAAACCTGGCACCATCCCTACAGTGAAGCATGGTGGTGGCAGCATCATGCTGTGGGGATGTTTTTCAGTGGCAGGGACTGGGAGACTAGACAGGATTGAGGGAGAGATGAACGGAGCAAAGTACAGAGAGATCCTTGATGAAAACCTGCCCCAGAGCGCTCAGGACATCAGACTGGGATGAAGGTTCACCTTCCAACAGGACAACAACCCTAAGCACACAGCCAAGACAATGCAGGAGTGGCTTCGGGTCAAGTCTCAATGTCCTTGAGTGGCCCAGCCAGAGCCTGGACTTGAACCCGATCTAACATCTCTGGAGAGACCTGAAAATAGCTTTGCAGCAACGCTCCCCATCCAACCTAACAGAGCTTGAGAGGATCTGCAGAGAAGAATGGGAGAAACTCTCCAAATACAGGTGTGCCAAGCTTGCAGCGTCATACCCAAGAAGTCTTGAGGTGCTTCAACAAAGTACTGAAGTAAAGGGTCTGAATACTTATGTAAATGTGATATTTCAACAACAAAAAATTCTTTATACATTTGCAAAAATGTAAAAAACATTTTTTGCTTTGTCATTATGGGGTATTTTGTTTAGATTGATTAGGGGTAAAAAAAAAAAAAATTTAATCAATTTTAGAATAAGGATGTAACGTAACAAAATTTGGAAAAAGTCAAGGTGTCTGAATACTTTCCGAATGCACTGTATATCACAGTTTCTAAACCAAGAGGCACAACATAGCGAGACTTCCTGGAACCTTGCAAAACAGATTAGCCCAGGGTTTGGGGTTTGATAAGTAATTGAGAGAAGTGAACAATTCTACCTTAGTTGTTAATTTTTGCAGAATCTAAAGGCACAACCTAGATTCGAGCTAATGTCTTAAGTAGTTGAACATGTTATTACTCCACCTTCGTTAGTGACAAACTGACTCATTTTAATTTTTGTCAAAAAACAACTTTATATCTAAGGCGCGAGACGACCGTTAGACCCGATGACGTGTTTCTACGCATGAGCCATAACATCGGGGATTTCTATTGGAGAAGCAGTTTTAGCCTTCATACTGTAACGACCCTGGGACAATACTGTTCTGTCTTTGATATTATCCTTTATATTTATTTTACACAGTTGTATGTATTTTACTACGTCTCTGTATTTGTTGTTAATGTTTTGGTGTCAAACTGGTGGTAGTTGTGAAGAAAAGTTGATAGTTGGAAGAGTTGCAGAGTTATTAGAAAATAATGCTTAGATGCTTTTTTCATTAATTAGGCTATTTTCTCTCGAACCATACGGTCTATCTATTAGAAACTCATGGACAATATGAACACAGACATAAAACATGTATACTATATATTAATATTTTTTTTTGAAAGTTATTCAAGTATAAATTACCTAAATTACAATAGATTGCCATAGATGGAATTACCAACATTACTGAATATTCTGGTAACTTTGGTAATTTACCGGAAGCTTTGCAACCCTACCTTTTGATTAAAGTATTTTACAAATTACTTTTACCCACTAGGAACTCAGCTGCACCCACAGTAGGAGTTTTCTTAAGGCTGCTATTACTAGTCTATTGAAATATGCTATGTTACTATGTGTTTTCTATTTAACATTATTACTACACATGAAAGCCAGTGTTTTAGATTTGTATTGGGACCTCTCTGTGGATATTATTTATAAGCATTACATTTAAAACAGAGGCAATAATACTACTGTGGGTTATAGTAGCAGGAGTGGTGGTGCGTGTATTTGCTTTGTAGTACCCTCCTTCTCATTAAAAACAGTATTTTAGACATAGAGGTGAGGCAAGGGAGTCCTTTTATTTGATCTGCTTTGCATAATCCAATTCAATCCATCCTGTGTGGGGAAAAAATCTATTAACTCTCCTTAATTGGCTTGACATTGCGCACATAACTGTAACACTAATCAATACTGAAATAAGAAATGAAGCCAAAAACCATCTCATTGTATTGATTTTTGGAGAGGAGGTCTAAATATTGCAGCGTAGGATATATGAGCCAGAGGTCCATAATGTGCACTGCAAACTGTGTCTCCTTCAGTGAGAGCCTTGAAGTGGAGCCGACAAGGGCAATTAGAAGGAAGGTGATCCTATCTGTAAACAACAACACTATGAGGAAGGGAGAGATGAGACCTTGATCTCATTAATAACACTATGATAAAGGAGGGGTAAAGTGCTTTAGTTGAAAGGCTTAACAGAGATGAAGCACATTCATTATAGTAAATGGCTTTGTTTCTTATTAAAGTAGTTGCACAGAGGTATTGTGGTGAACTATGGGGTCAAGAGACTCCCCTTGCCCAAGTAGTAGCTCTAGGACAGAAGGTTGCATCTCACCATAACCTCCCTCAGCCTTCCCTTTCACGTCCATCCTCTCTTTCTCTTTCTCTTTTCTCCTCCACTCTTCTCTGTGCCTGCATGATGTGTGTGCTGTCAAGGAGAGAGAGAGAGAGTGAGGTCTGTGGAGGTTCTGGCCCTCAGACAGGGCCGTCTGCTGCAGCCCCACGGCCAGCCAAGCCGCCAAGCAGGAAGTAGAGCTGGGGCTGCTCTCCTCTCCCAGGTCCTGCCTCGTAGAAATGGCCACCTGTTCAAGGGGCTCTCCCTCCTCTCTCCCTCTCCCCCTGGCCAGGACCAGCTGTGCCAGGGACACGCCCCCCCGCTCTGCCCGCCTAGCAGAGGACACAAGCTGGGACAACATGCCCCCTATGCCTGGCAGACGGACAGAGACAGACGGACAGACAGAGACGGACGGACAGAGACGGACAGACAGACCGGCACAGACGGACGGACGGCCAGACAGAGACAGACGGACAGAGAGACAGACAGACAGAGAGAGACAGGCAGGCGGGCAAATCAAGGCACACTATGTACCCAGCGATGAGGTTGTCTCTTGTAGACAAAGGTTAAATCTTAATGGGCTGTAGTATGAGCATAGGTTTCATAAACATTTTGAGATCATGATACTTAGTTTGATACACAATACTGAGGAACAGGGGGAGGGGAAGATAAACAGCAGAAAGTAGGGTTATTATACAGTTCCTATAAAATCTTCCTGAGGTTCATCTCACATATGCCTATGTGTTTCTCTTTTCCTCTCCACGGGAACACTCTGGCACTGTTCCCCGGCCAAGCCTATCAGATGGCCGTGTCTTGGCAGGTGATACTGCACGTGTGCAGCACACTCTGCATGGCAACAATGCCACTTCAGCAGATAATGGTGTCTCCTGTCCTGAAGGAAGTTCACGCCGTCTGTCTGGTGCCACCTGCTGAGGTGACGGATGGGTGTGAAGAGCAAAACATCTGGACTGAGGATGTGCGGTATGTAACCTGCTGTACAAGTGTTGGGGTCATGTCCATTTAAACTCAGTTCACTTCCTGAATTGACTGTATTGAAATGGAAATTACTCCAAACTGTAGCTTACTGCAGCATGTAATGATATTGGACCGCTGTGCTGCGAGACCCTATGGGTCCGGGTTTGGGGTCAGAGTATCTCCTGGATGTCAGTCCAGTCCAACAGGGTCTCTATGGCTCCATCCTCCAGTCCCAGTTGCTCTTCTGTCAGACAGCAGTCCAGTGGCAGCTTTGCCCCTCCGGAGCCCGTGCACGGGTAGGCGCCCCCACTTGTGCCTTTCTGGTTATCAGACCCCTCACAGGCACTCTGATCTGGGTTGCTAAGCGCTGCCCATGTGTTTGTTTGCCTTATCCCTCGCGCCCTGAGCCAAGCCCTGTGAAGGAGGCTGATAAAAACAACAGCTACAGAGTTGGCAGCGAGAGGAGAGGAAAACGTCGCCCAAGGAATCTGAGTGCCCTTCCCTCTGGGGACTTGAAGGGGATCTGTGGAGAGCAAGAGAGTGCAACACACACACACACACAACACACCCTTTCTCAATGCACATTTAAAGGCAGTCCCAGTCCCATCCGCCTTATTCAATTACAGGCAAAAATGAACTAAAAGACTAGTGTTGCGTTTTCATCCTCTCCCTGATAGATATTTTATTGAGCGCTCTTTCTCCCTCCTTTTCACTTGTTTTCTATCATGCTCTTTATCTTTGTCTCTCTCTTTCCCTATGCTTGTTTCTCTCTCACTTTTATTTTAATTCCACACACGCCTTTTTTGTATCCCTCGCTCTCTCTTCGACCCTCTCTGTTTTGGTTCAAAAGGGCAGGGGAATGTAGTGATGGCGAGACAGAGAGATGCTCAAAGCCCCCCTGGTGAGCCTGTCCTGGGGCTGTGTGCTCTGTGGTCACTCTCTGGGGGCCTGGGATTGGCCCATGAAAGGGCCCGGTCCATTCTCTGGAGAGGGCACTGTGTTGAAAGAGCCTGGTCCATTCTCTGGAGAGGGCACTGTGTTGAAAGAGCCTGGTCCATTCTCTGGAGAGGGCACTGTGTTGAAAGAGCCTAGTCCATTCTCTGGAGAGGGCACTGTGTTGAAAGAGCCTGGTCCATTCTCTGGGGAGGGAGCACTCACTGTGTTGTGTGTTGGGCACGAGTCTCCTCTCTGTGAAGATAAGATCCCTTTTATAGGGTTGAAATCTGCATATCTGTTGTGAAGTGAAGCTTTCCTTTAAAATGTCACCTCTGGTTGTGAATTGTGATGTTTTCTAATAGATTCTAACAGGCTTTGACAAAGGGAGGAGGTGGAGGTTGATGGATGGCGATGACTATGAGTTTTAAAAGTCACATTGCTGTTTGATCTGTCAGCTGAGAGAGAGAGAGAGAGAGAGAGAGAGAGAGAGAGAGAGAGAGAGAGAGAGAGAGAGAGAGAGAGAGAGAGAGAGAGAGAGAGAGAGAGAGAGAGAGAGAGAGAGAGAGAGAGAGAGAGAGCGAGAGAGAGAGAGAGACACACAGAGAGAGAGAGAGAGAGACATAAACACACAGAGACACAAACACACAGAGACAGAGACACAAACACACAGAGACAGAGACACAGAGAGAGATACAGAGACGCAGAGAGAGAGAGACACAGACGCAGAGAGAGAGAGAGAGAGAGAGACAGAGACAAAGAGAGAGAGGGACACAGAGAGAGAGAGAGAGAGAGAGAGAGAGAGAGAGAGAGAGAGAGAGAGAGAGAGAGAGAGAGAGAGAGAGAGAGAGAGAGAGAGAGAGAGAGAGAGAGAGAGAGAATATATTTGTCCCCTGAGAGACAGAGCCAAATAAGCCACCCTGTGGTACGAGGGAAGGTCAGAGAGAGAGATGAGAGACGGCACATGGTAGAGAGGAAACAAGTAAATAGAAGCAGCTCTAATAGGAATATCAAGCCACTGAAAGGTAAACAGGCTTCTCCAGGCTGATACAAAGGGAATGTGGCGGCTTTGAGAGCGCTAGAGTGCTGGCACGCTCCTGTGGTGGCGCGATAACGCCCCTCTGGCTGCCTGCATCCCAGAGATAAGGCAGAGCACTGGCATGTGTCGCCCCTGATCCCAATTTCACAGTCAATATTCATCCAGCCTGACAAACAAGCACCATTTAAGATAAAAAATAAATATAGAATCCTTCTGCTATTACCTCCTGTTTATTAATCTCCCAGCATCCACTGCCTTTTAAACAGCGGTAAACACCCCCCTCTTCTTCTTCTCCTCCTCCTCCCCCCCCCCCCCCCCCAGCCTCATACCCCCTCTCCTCTCCCTCCCACCCCCCAGCCTCATACACCCTCCCCTCGTCTCCCTCCACATGTGTGGAGTTAAATCGCTCCTGGTTCCTCTAGTCTGCTGAGGGTGTGGAGGGGTGCTTGTGTGAATATGTGTATGTCTCTATGTGTGTGTGTGTGTGTGTGTGTGTGTGTGTGTGTGTGTGTGTGTGTGTATGTGTGTGTGTGTGCGCGCCAGGGGCAGGCCACAGCTGTTAACCTGAATCTCTCTCTTTCACTCTCCCTAACATCCCTTCCTCTCTCACCTGGCTCCCCAGGCCTCCTGCCTGCTGATGCTGCTGCTGCTGCCCAGCTGTGTGTGGCCTGCCTGGGCCAACCTGGCCTCTAATTACTGGCCATCTGCAGCACCAGGAGCCACCCTGAGGACAGACAGCTCTCTAACCCCTGCCTAAAGGCCAGCTCATCTCTGTGGCTGAGGTGAGCTAAACCTATTCATTGTGCTGATTCTCTCAATCCCAGGCTCACTCTTGGAGAGCGAGAGAGAGAGAGAGAGAGAGGGAGGGAGAGCGAGAGAGATCTAAAATGGTTCAGGATAGTTGCAGTTCTTTTCGTATTATAAAACCGTGTGAGTCTATAGGGTTAACAGAAGCTGAGTACAAACTGCCTTTTCCCCATACCTTGACAAAAGAATCTCCCAAGCTCTGCTTTTGTTTTATGATGATCCAGAAGAGTGTTGGCATGGCATTAGCTGCCTCCAGCTGTAGTTGGCAGCAAGTTAGTCAGCTGTGGCAGTAGCTGAGAGGATCTGTGGTGGAGGTGGTGGTATGGACTGCTAAGGCTGGCAGGCTAGCCGGACTCTGCCCAGTCCTTTCCTGCTCTGCCTGGCTCAGACCTGCCCGGCCAGCTGGCCATATCCCTTTAAATCTGTCCTGGGCTGAGCCGCGCTCTTATTGAGATTACTGCACACTCTCCGCACCTCCACAGATGGGAGGAACGACCTGCCAGCTGGCAGAGGGACACCCACAATCCCCCAGTGGCTCCTAGCCAGGAGGCCTGCCAGCCATGATGCCCATTCACACTTCTGTTCCTCACTCACACTCTCTCTCTCTCTCTCTCTCTCTCTCTCTCTCTCTCTCTCTCTCTCTCTCTCTCTCTCTCTCTCTCTCTCTCTCTCTCTCTCTCTCTCTCTCTCTCTCTCTCGCTCTCTCTATTTCTATCTATCGCTTTAGCTCTCCTGTCTCCCTTTCTCTCCTCTCCCTACTTTTTCTCTCTTATTTTTTCTCCATTGCTGTGTCTCTTCTCTTCTTTGCTGTCACACACACGTCTGAACCCTGGTGATGAAGAGAGGGGAGGGGAGAGAGGGAGATGGAGAGGGGGTTATTGAAAGGTGTCACATGTGCTGATGTGATAAGGGTGCCAGGTAGAGATAACCAAGCATCCTTCGTCACTATGGAGCCAAGTACAGCCTGTCCTCTTGAGTTAAAACAGGAACACACACACACACACACACACACACACACACACACACACACACACACACACACACACACACACACACACACACACACACACACACACACACACACACACACACACACACACACACACACACACACACACACACACACACCCACCCACCCACCCACCCACACACACACACACACACACATGCATACAATCTACAAGTTCATTATGCATCTGTGGAATGATAAGAGCTAGATTTCTTATAATAGCCATGCTATTGAGCTCTGGATACTACTTCGCAATAGTAGAAACAGGAACCAGGGAGAATACATAACTTAACCAATCAGAATGAATGCCTGAACTTAATGAACCCTATCCTAAACCTTTCTCCTTAACTTAACCAATCGCAATTAATGCCTATACTGATAACCAATCGGAAATGAATGCCTGACCTTAACCCTTTCTGTTATAACCCTATCCCAAACCTTAACCCTTAATTGAACCCAGTCAGAGTGAATGCCTTAACCGTAGAGTTGTTTCTGTGAGCCTAAATCGTCTGGAGCTCATGTGGGAGAGCTGTGTGTCTAAATACAGGACGTCGGGAGATGAAGTCAGTTTACTAGTCAAAAATAGACGTTTGTCCAAGGACGTCAAGACGCGAGACTGTGATATCTTGTTGACACTGAAACTCGATGTACTAGTGGTGACTAACGTGTCAACATGATGCGAGTACAGTTCTACAGTCACTCATTCAGTGCCAAATAATGTCTGCCATGTTGATTTACTTAACCATAAACAGGTGTTAGGGATTTGGATAAATGTGTAGAACAAATCCCTTTCTCCATCTACATACCAACACTGTTCATATAACTCTATGGATCAGTAGCCTCCTCCTGGAAAGTTGAAAATGTATTCAAACTTTTCTCCCTGCAGCCCACCTGCTCAGCGGTGAGATCGTT
This sequence comes from Salvelinus alpinus, assembly GCF_045679555.1. Taxonomy (NCBI): domain Eukaryota; kingdom Metazoa; phylum Chordata; class Actinopteri; order Salmoniformes; family Salmonidae; genus Salvelinus; species Salvelinus alpinus. The sequence continues at coordinate 32,872,028 of NC_092090.1, forward strand.
ATGGTGGGAACGGGCGGTGCCAGATTACTGTGACCTGCAACCCCCTCCAGATGTACACCATCCCAGCCGGCTAACTCCTTTTAAGGAGCTTCATTATTACCATGCCGCTCTTTGGTTAGGTTACACACACACAGGGATGTACACACACACACACACGCGCACGCACACACACACACACACACACACACACACACACACACACACACACACACACACACACACACACACACACACACACACACACACACACACACACACACACACACACACACACACACACACACAGGATGTACAGTACACAAGCACATGCGTACAAACACACCCATACACACATTCCTTTGTGCCCATCTCCTTGCCATCTCAGAGGAGGCAGTAGGGAGGAGAGGGTGCAGTGCGTGGGGGGGGGGGGGGGGGGGGGGCTGCAGCAGCAGTAGACAGCTGGAGGGGAGAGCAGGAGGTGAACATTTCACCAGAGGAATGTGTGTGTAGCTGTACCTTCAACAGCAGGAGTGTTAATGAAGCGGCCCACAGACACCCACCCACACATTTACTCCTCACACTGTCTCTGCCAGCCACCAACCCTGCCAACCGTCTCTGTCACTCTGACTCACTCCCTGCTATGTGTCTCAGACCTGGCTGTGCTACAGGCAGGCAGATAGCGTAGCCTCTTTCCTGTAGTCAAATGACCTAGTGGCCTCATGGGTGGAATGTTATTCATATTTTTCATAATGAATAAACATGTTTTTTTTTTAAGATTCCGAAAGTCCGGTGTTTCTATGTCAAACGTTCTTTTTATATTTCAGTCATCTGTGATTTATATTAAGTGTAATATTGGGATGCAAACTCAAAATGTAATACATTTCAACTCTATATCTGACATGGTACAGGGGTCTTCTTTATTAAGGCCATAACCCTGTGTGTGAGGTGTTTACTTTTGTTTCAAAGTGATTTGTTTAAGACTACCCAGAAACACTCTGTGTGACCCTGATTTAGCCCACTGCAGTAAAAGGTTAATGGGAGAATGTGCTCACAGGCAAAAGAACTGTCACGATTCAACCTCTGTAGTTTATTCATACAAAGGGCTCGATAATCAAAATGAAGCAAGTGTGTTTTTGTCCCAGAGAGATGGAGCTGGAGGTTCAACTTGACATGCTAAAACTCTTGAGATGAAGAGAAACACAGATATACAAAGGCCTCGAATCCTCAGTGAAACACAAAATGCTGACAAAAGCGAAATAATCCGATTGTGTCCCACAATAGAACGCGTTAGCCAGGAAATAACAGCCACTCTTTCTATTTCTCCTCCGTCTCCGTGTTGAGTCTCTATATTTAGCTGCACCTCAGTATAGTCTCAGATGAGACCGGTGACGGAACGTCTGCATGGTGACCGACCGCAGAGCTGCATGGTCCAACTTTATAGCGGACCGCCTCAGAGGAGCGGTTTACAGTGTGAGCGCATGCAGTGCGGCCACAGCGAGCACCATGAAGTTGACGTGTGGTGTGTGAGATTTATTGGTGTGCCCACCCTCCACCCTTAATGTTTTATAGCCATTCTCTGGTTTGGAGGCCACGGGTAATCTACTACCATAGACTGTCGTCATGGCCGGGGAAGCTGACTGGTTGGAAAGTGAGAAAGAGAAATTACATCATGGAACAGGACTGGTTGGAAAGCAACACACTGTAATGTGTTTCTCTGAAGATCACACGTTTATCAAAGCCCATTGAAACGGATGCACCGTATAGGCTATAATAGTCTATAGTGTGGTGTAGTGGGTCGCTATTTAAAGCATTGTTGTAATTCATAACATATTGTGTTATGTTGTAAAATGTCTTCATGCTGAAGCCATCAAACTAAGGACCTCTCCCCTATCCTCTCCCCTACCCTCTCCCCCCATCCAGTAAGTCCCCTGCCCTGCAATATAGTTACTACTACATATTACCTCAACAGATGTTACGGTACAGTGCTCTATTTGAATGTATCCCACCCAGACCTCAGGCGGCGGGATAGTTCATGCCGTGCTAGTAGACATCTCTGCATCGGTGGATACTGCGGATACACACAGGAGATGATCCAAGTCACGTGGCTCCTTTATTTGTAGAGGAGTGTGTACGACCGGTACTTAAGTACTGCTTTACATATGGGATAAATGGCAAGTCCTTTAGTATATTAGAAATATTCCGAATGTGGTTTAATAAACGACTTTTCGATCCAGTTTAGTGCATCCTTTTGATTCTCCTCATTCCACCTCTTAACTCTACACACCGCGTCACTTGGAAATGGTTAAGTTGACGTCTCCCCTCTCTCTCTCTCTGTCTCTCCCTCCCCCTCTCCCCCCATGTTTGCTGGAACTGGGGCTCTGAAGGCTGGCAGTCGATGGCGTGAATCCAGATGGCAGCCACAAGGCAGGCGGTGCGGCACAGTGCGAGGAAGGGAGCACACACACACACACACACTCTGCTTAATGAACACCCATGCATTATTCATCACACACACTCGCACACGGAGGGCACAGACACAGCTCCTGTCAGGAACAGAAGGCAGTGCGACTACGTTTTATGATTATTTTGTCGTTTTTTCCCCCCTACTTGGTTGTAAAGTACACCAGGTGGAACTCTCCCTCTCTCACCTCCCCTGGCTTCGCCCCTCTTCAGCTCATGAATAGTGTGTGTGTGTGTGTGTGTGTGTGTGTGTGTGTGTGTGTGTGTGTGTGTGTGTGTGTGTGTGTGTGTGTGTGTGTGTGTGTGTGTGTGTGTGTGTGTGTGTGTGTGTGTGTGTGTGTGTGTTTCAGGCTTCAGGGGCTTATTATCTGACTGCAGCTCACACTGAGAAACACCCATATGGGGTTTATCTCACTGCTCCTCTCAGGTCTCCCTGGGTCTTTGGGATTCCACTGTGTCATCTTTATGAATACATTATAATATAATATAGTGTCCGGGGTGTTGCGGTGTGATGTTTTGGTTTGATGGTGTTGGAGACAAAAGCAGCACTTGATACTCAGATAATGACGCGTTGGATTGGATGAGGAATGGTTGTGTTTGAAGCTCTCCCATCCCCAGACCGAGAGGAGGAGCGTTGGGCGTCCCCTGACAGACAGAACTGGTCCCTGCTGTGTGCTAGAGGATCCATCAGGCCTGGTGACACGGCCCCATAATCTCCTGCTGATCTAAGAGAGAGACACAGACGGATGGGCAGATAAAGGCCCCTATGTCTGTGTGACGGGCAGCCTGGAGAGAGGGAGGAAGGGAGGGGGGGATGGAGGGAAGAGGAGGAGTGACGGTATTGTGGTAAAGGTCATCAGGCACCCCTGTGAGGTTGAGTGGTATTTGAACCCCCTCATGTGGCTACCTGCAGGGCTGATGTCTCACCCCTAGCCTAAGCCCTGTGTGTGTCTCTGTCCGGCGTGTGTCTGTGTGCGCGTGTCCTTGTGGAGGTGCGTGTGTGAATGTATGTGTGTGTGTGTGTGTAGGGACTAGGGCCGGCGTATGGAGAGCAGGAATGGGTTTAATTGTGTGTGGCGGAATGCTGACAACTTTAGGATCAGGTGGCCTGCAGAGTGTCTGGGGCTCTGGGAAAGAGGGGGGGGGGGAGCACTGGGACTCACAATGGAGACAGGTGGATGTGAAAAGGCCAGTGAGCAGCGAGGGATTTCGCCTGAATGAGCTAATGAGAAAATGAAGCTCGTGCCTCTCTCTCTCTCTCCTATCTCTCTCTCTCTCTTCCCATCTCTCTCTCTGTGCGTGCATATGTGTGTAGGAGACTTTTATACCCACTCTAAAGGGGTGAATTTAAGTATCTTGTTGGTTATTTTGATGCCATTATATTCAGAGCACCACACAGAGATACATTGTGATGTGCATGCCTACATCAGTTCGGAGAATAGCTTTTAACCAACACTACATCCCTCTTTCCAAAGGTACCTCTGAAAGCATTCCAACAACCCCTTAAACTTGTATAAAGTGATTCCATCCATGTAGAGGCCCATATGTCTTTGAGGGACTGACAGTTACAAGCAAAGGCTTTTGTTGCAAATAAGATAATGGAAAATGCCAGTACTAAAGAAGCCCATCTCCAAGGAAACCAGCTGTACTGAATTGATGAACCACGACAGTGTCTGTCTGTGAATACCTATGTGGTACTGCCATCTACATTGTTATTGTATCTACAGTTATAATACTGCTTAGATTCTATGACATAATTATTGCATTTTTCATATATTTTAAATGTATATCATTTATGGTATTTATTTTTATATATATATTTTTTAAACTTTTACCCATTTTTCTCCCCAATTTCGTGGTATCCAATTGGTAGTTAGTCTTGTCTCATCGCTGCAACTCCCGTACGGACTCGGGAGAGGCGAAGGTCGAGAGCCGTGTCTCCTCCGAAACACAACCCAGCCAAGCCGCACTGCTTCTTGACACAATGCCCGCTTAACCCAGTAGCCAGCCGCACCAATTATTCAGAGGAAACACCGTACACCTGGCGACCATGCCAGCGTGCACTGTGCCCGGCCCGCCACAGGAGTCGCTAGAGCACGATGGGACAAGAACATCCCTGCCGGCCAAACCCTCCCCTAACCCGGGCGACGATGGGCCAATTGTGCGCCGCCCCATGGGTCTCCCGGTCGCGGCAGGCTGCAACAGATCCTAGACTTGAACCAGGATCTCTAGTGGCACAGCTAGCACTGCAATGCCTTAGACCACTGAACCACTCAGGAGGCCCTATGGTATTTATTTTATTTAAAAAAATATATGGAAATTGTCAGCTTATTGCTACATATAAATCATGAAATCAAATCAAATGTTATTAGTCGCGTACACATATTTGGCAGATGTTATCGCAGGTGCAGCCAAATACTGGTGTTTCTAGCTCCAACAATGCAGTTTAACAGTCTGATGGCCTGTTTTTCAGTCTCTTGGACCCACCTTTGATGCACCTGTACTGTCCCCGCCTTCTAGATGGTAGCGGGGTGAACAGGCCGTTGCTCGGGTGGCTGCGGTTCTTGTTGATCTTCTTGTCCTTCCCGTGACACCGGTTGCTGTAGATGTCCTGGAGTGCTCCCGGTGATAGGTTGGGCTGACCACCCTACCCTCTGGAAAACCCAGTAGTTGCGGACGGTGTAGTTGCTGTACCAGGCGGTGATACAGCCAGACAGGATGCTCTCAATGTTGCATCTGTTGAAGTTTGTGAGGGTCTTAGGTGCCAAGCCGAATGACTTCAGCCTCCTGGGGTTGAAGAGGCGCTGTTGCGGCTTCTTCCCCACATTGCCTGTCTGGATGGACCATTTCAGGTTGTCTGTGATGTGCACGCCGAGGAATCTGAAGCTTTTCACCTCCTCCACTGTGGCCTCGTCGATTTGGATAGGGGTGTGCTCATATATATATATATATATAATAAGCTGACCTCGCTCCACGGTGGATGGAAAGTGTTTTTTTTCTCTCTGGAAAAGTTCGGCAAAAAGCTGGCTTTAGGCTAAAAACAAACTGCTAACTGCTAGCCTCCGGGCCCAAACCCACCTGTCTCTCATGGCTTCGCTCACCCCTGGATGTACCACCTGCCAGTACCTGAGCCAGAGAGTCGCTGAGCTGGAGGGGAGAGTATCTGTCTTGCGCCAGATCAAGGAGGACGAAGAACTCCTGGACTCCATGGTTATACAAACCACCTCCAAAATCGACGACGTCACCTGCCCCTGGCTCGGCACCTCCACTTCTGGGGAGCCTGTAACTGAGAAACTCCATTCGGTTCCCTTAAATGAGCCATGGCCCAGACTAGGAGCTAAACCGAAGGGCCTGGTCTGTTCCACCCCTTCTACTCCGCCTCAGGATGCCTGGATTGCTGTCCGGGGAGGAAAGCACTCCAGGAAACGGAATCCATCAAATGTTTCGGAGGTGCTACAATTGGGGAGGAGATTCAAGGTCCTGGAAGACCTGGAAGTGCATTCCAATCATACTGTACAGGGTCCCTCCGCTTCATCTCTACTGCTGCCATCTCACTCTCAGGTGGAAGTGCCCAAGCACACTCATCTGCGCTCCTTGCCTGCCACTAGGTCGTCAGTCTCAGCTGCTAGCCCCCCTCAACCAGCTAGGAGGCAGATCACCCGGGAGAGGCCCCGTCATTTACCCAATAAACCCATCTGTAGTCCTTCCGTTCTCGTGGTGGGTTCATCCATGGTCCGAAACGTTTCAATCCGGAAAGCTGAGACCTTCTGCTACCCTGGCGCTAGGATCTCTGACCTAGATTCCATGCTACCGCTACTTATTAGCAAGCACTCCGCCGCTTCAACTGTCATTGTCCATGTTGGGTCAAATGACATTAAACTCCAGCAGTCAGAGAAATTGAGAGACGATTTTAAAACATTGATAAATACGCTGCTGGAATCTGGGAAGCAGTGTGTTGTTTCCGGTCCATTTCCATCCCCACGCTACACGGATATGGTTTTTAGTCGTATTCGCCAATTACACACCTGGCTTAAGGGATACTGCTGCACGAGGGGAATTCCTTTTGTGGATAACTTTGCAGCTTTTACAGACCGACCAGGTCTATTTCTTCGGGACAATTTTCATCTTAACAGGTATGGCTCCAGCATCCTCTCCACCAACATGTCTCTTACTCTTGCCTCATGTAGAGCCTTTGATACCTGACGTTGTGTATTCTCGGGGGTTGACTTTTGGGATTGTACGCTCCCCTATCAGACTATGTTCAATGCTCCTCTCCCAGTTTCATTAATTAGTTCCTCAATTGCAAATATGGAACAAACTACAGTTAACAACCTTTCTGCAATTCCTAGATTATTGTCCAATCACCGTATTGCGAATACTACTCACATGCAGAGAGGTATTGTTAGTAGTAATCTTGTCCCCATAAAATTGAGCTCTGTCAATAGCTCGAAAATGGTTTATTGCTCATCCAGTGCAGCTTCAGGTGCTACCTTGGATACTCCATCTGATATGAATTCCCGTAGCAATGGTATTGGAATAATTCATTTGAATGCTAGAAGCCTGATCCAAAAGTTGGACTTTATTGAAATTTTGGTCTCACAATCAAATGTTGACGTTCTGATTGTATCTGAATCGTGGCTGTGTGATTCTGTGCCAGATTCAGATGTTCAGTTGATTGGATACAATATTTATAGAACTGATAGAGTTGGTAGAGGTGGTGGTATTGCGATTTATGTTAAATGCTGCTTAAATGTTTCTGTGTCCATATCAACCTCTGTCTCAAAGCAATATGAATGTCTAGTTTTAAACGTGGTACTTGGTAATAATGCTCATTTAACTCTAGCAGGGGTATATCGCCCCCCCTCAGCTCCTCCTTGTACTCTATGCAAATTATCTGATATACTGTCTAATTATGCAAACTCTGAATTACTGATTTTGGGAGATTTTAACCTGGATTGGCTCTCACCAGTATCCGATAAATTAAAAGGCATTTGTACTGAGCTAAATCTAACTCAGCTGATAACTAAACCAACCCGTCCCAACTTTAAGAACCCAGTAAAATCCACTCTACTAGACATTATTCTAACAAATACCCCCCATAAATACACAGCCAGTGGGGTTTTTGCAAATGATATCAGTGACCACTGCCCTATTGCTTGTATTAGAGATACCAGGCTGAAACACCCTGATCCCTGTATAATCTCTAAGAGAAATTATAAACATTTCTCACAGCAAGCTTTTATCCTTGACTTATATCACTCTGAGCTTTTATCCACTTGCTGCTTTCTGGACCCGGTTTTAGCCCTTGCTTTTTTCTCTTCTATTGTTACCTCTATGTCTGATAAACATGCTCCGCTTAAGAATCACAGAGTAAGAAACCGAACCAGTTCTTGGTTCTCTCCTGAATTGTCAGGTCTTTTCCTGCAAAAGAATCGGGCCTGGGCCTTGGCGAGGAAAACAGGTACTCCAGCTGATTGGCTGTTTTTTAGGCAATTGAGAAATAAATGTACTGCAGCTGTCAAAAAGGCAAAATCAAATTACTTCCTTAATGCTATGACAGATTCTGCAGGAGATCCTGCAAAATTCTGGAAAACCGTTAATTCACTGAAACGGGGGAATTCTGCTGTTTCTCTTCCTAAGCAAATTACCTCAGACTTCTGTATTCTAACTGAAAAAAATGATATTTGTGATGCTTTTAATAAGCATTTCATCTCTGCTGGTTTTTTATTTGAAAGGAAAAGTGGACTTTGTGGTACTGGCCAGTTAGTTGATTTTTCGTCTTGCTTTTCAACCGTTACTCTGAAAAATGGTAACCCTGTTTTTAGTTTCCAGAAAATAACTGAAGCAGAGGTTTTAATTGCCCTGTGTGCCATTGATACTAAGAAATCCTTAGGCGCTGACAATTTAGACCCGTACTTACTTAAGTGTGCTGCACCTATTCTTGCTGGTTCAGTAACACACATTTTTAATCTAACATTAAGCACAGGAAATATCCCTAAGGTGTGGAAAGCAGCTTTTGTTCTGCCATTACATAAGGGAGGTGACGGTAGTGATTTGGATAACTATCGACCCATCTCTAGGCTCCCTTGTCTGGTAAAGATTCTAGAATCTATAGTCAACAAACAGTTACAGTCTTTTCTTTCTGCTAACAGTATTCTTAGTACCAATCAATCTGGTTTTAGATCTAAACACAGTACCACATCGGCCACTATGCTTGTTGTAAATGATATTGCAAATGCCTTAGACGATAGAAAGCACTGTGCTGCGTTGTTTGTAGATTTGTCAAAAGCTTTTGACACTGTAGACCAGGGGTGTCAAACTCATTTCGCATCGTGGGCCACATACGGCCTAGGGAGATGTCAAGTGGGCCGGACCATTAAAATTATACCATACTCTGCTATAAATAACCAAAATATCATGTCTTTCCTTTGTTTTGGTGTAAAGAAGCACAAGAACATTAGGAAAATATTGAAATTTAATGAACTATCCTTTTACAAAACATTTCATGAAACACCTCATATTTCCTTAGACAAATGTGCAATTTACTTTTATCATTCACAAATATGCATTGCAACTGATCCCACTGATTGTACAAAGGCACAAAACTTTAATTGGTACTGAAAAATATAGTAATGCACTTTAAGATTAAATGAGACTTTTAAAGAAAGGAATTTTTAAACCACTTACACATACGCATATAAAATCTAAATGTAATCCCTGCGTACACCTTACAAACTAAGGAGAGTGATTTTAAATGTGTAATGAAGAAAGTGTTCGCCTGTCCTGTAAATCTGTAAACTTCATACATGAAACATACATACACATACAATACATACTGAAAATTTATGGAGTTGTATGAACAGTAGAATTCCATCACACAACTTTTGTTTTGAAGCTGCTGACTAACATTAAAGTGCACATTTTTTAAATCACCACAGTAAGGATTCATCTTCACAGAGCTGTATTCTTTCAATGCAAACAGTATCTAAGGCAGCATTTTAAAGGTGTTAGTCTAGTCTGGACTTGTATTTGTTCCTGAAACTTGGCATCTTTTGGCCTGTACAAGTGCATCAACACCAGGTGTCATGTCCTGACTAGCTGTCACTTTCAGAATGTCATTTAAGTGCTTGTTTGTGAGCCTTGAACGCATTTTTGTTTTATTGATATTCATCACTGAGAAAATTTGTTCACAAAGGTAGGTTGTCCCAAACATGCACAAAATTTTAGCAGCCAGGGCTGTTAATTTGGGGTACCCTGGTAGTAGATACTGATAAAATCTGTCCAGACCTACAGAGGCAAATTTGCCCTTCAAATCTGCATCACACTGCAAATCAATTATCTCTAGCTGAATTTCGACCGGCAGATCAGAAGCTTTAACTGTGAAAGGTGAGCGAAAAACTGAAAATTCTGTCTCAAGTTCACCAAATACCTGAAAACGTTTCTCAAACTCCCGCAGTAGTCCTGCAATTTTGTCTTTGTACCGTTTCATAGCAATTAGGTAGCTGGCTTTTACCGCTGCTTCACTGACTTCTCGGCTCTGGATGAAAGTTGACTGCTGTTTCCTCAGACCCGCCAGCAATTCGTTAATCTTATCTCTTCTCAGTTGTCCTTGCAAGCCGTCATATTTTTCGCTGTGATGAGTCTCGTAGTGGCGTCGAATATTATATTCCTTCAATACCGAAACTTGTTGCAAACACACCAAGCACGAAGGTTTTCCGTGCATCTCTGTAAATAAATAGGACGTGGTCCATTTTTCTTTGAAAATTCTACACTCCTTATCTACTTTTCTCCGTTTGGATAACGACATTTTGGCTAATGAGGGTGTAGCGGAGAGGTAGAGACCAAGGTATTAACAACGTCGTAACAAGCAGCAGATGGCGCATTGATACCGTCTGCTGTTTTCAGTCTGTCTCAGTGATGCGGCTTGTCTTCTACTCTGATGGAAAGAGTGCGCCCCTTAGCGGATAATCCATGAATTGCAGCGAATTAAAAATATTAATTCCATGTCTTTTATGCATTTTTTCCACTTTCAAATTATCCTGCGGGCCTGATCGAACCTCCTTGGGGGCCGGTTCCGGCCCGCGGGCCGTATGTTTGACACCCCTGCTGTAGACCATGCTATCCTTTTGAGTAAGCTGTCATCTATAGGACTGGGCACTGATGCCTGCCGATGGTTTTATGACTATCTTAAAGATAGAACTCAAGCCGTCATGGTCGATGGGGTCAAGTCTGACCCCTTACAGTTACTTAAAGGGGTCCCTCAGGGTTCAATAATTGGCCCACTATTGTTCTCACTTTATATAAACAACATTGGTGATGATGTCAGATATTGTAAATTCCATTTATATGCAGATGACACAGTGATGTACTCTATTGCTCCAACAGCGGACCAAGCTTTAATGCAGTTGGAGTCTGATTTTAGGATACTACAGGGGTCTCTTTTACAGCTTAAACTTGTTTTAAACGCTAAGAAAACAAATGTCATGTTTTTTTCTAGGTCTAAACTCTCAGTTAGAAACACGTTTGTAATCACTAGCTTGGATGGTACTCAAATCAATAAGGTCTCTGCATATAAATACTTAGGGGTATGGTTAGATGATAGGCTTTCTTTTAAAAAACATGTTACTGAATTGGGAAAAAAGCTCAAATTCAAGATAGGATTCCTTTACAGAAACAGGGCTTGTCTGTCCTCTGTAAATAGGAAAAAAATTGTGCAGGCTACTTTTATGTCCGTTTTAGATTATGGTGATATTATCTATATGCATGCATCGGCAAACACATTAAAACCACTGGATGCTATTTACCATTGTGCACTCAGGTTTATCACGGGTGATAGTTACAGAACTCATCACTGTATCCTATATCAACATGTGGGTTGGGTCTCTCTATCTGTGAGGCGAGAGCAACATGCTCTCTTGTTTATTTATAAAGCACTTCTTTTAAAACTACCTCCATATATATCATCATTAATTTCCACAAGATGTACTAATTTTAAAACCAGATCACAGATGTGGATTACATTAGAGACTCCTGCGGTCTCCACAGAGTTGGGTAGGACTGCCTTCAGTTCCTTTGCACCTTATTCATGGAACAAACTGCAGATCCAACTTAAGTTAGACACTCTGGTGTCCCTTGCCCATTTTAAAATGCTTATGGAGGATCAATATGATGTTGTCTGTGATTGTTTCTGTTGAATTGTGTATGTTTTGAAATGTTCTTGTCTGTATGTCTAAAACTGTACATGTCAACATGTTACACAGGGCACAGCCGTAAAAGAGATCCAGGTCTCAGTCTGTTTTCCCTGTTAAAATAAAGATTTAAAAAAAAAAAATAATAATAATATATATATATATATATGCTGTCTCCTGAAGTCCACGATCAGCTCCTTTGCTTTGTTGGATGGAGCCTGCATTTTGAACACTAACCTGTGTTCAAAATGCAGAGTATTTCATAATCACCTTCTAGAGAGAGGAAAAGTGTTTCTTATCATAAGGAGCTATTGAGGAGATTGTGTAGGTAATGTTCTGGTCAGATTGTCTTTGGGTATTTGTGGTGTTTTGCCTTTTTAATGCGGTGTCTCATTCAAATGCACATCAAACGTGGAGAATTAGCTAAGAGGTGCTTTAAAAAGCTATAAACACCATCTAACAAAAGCATCCCTGGAGCTCCATTCCTTTCACCTCCATTGCACTCTTCAACGATACACTTTATATGGCAACAATTACACATGGAGATCAGCTATACAGAGTCTTCCCTGCTCCTGCACTTGGCTGGCAACATGATTTGTCTATTGTCAGAAAACAAGCACCCCTGCTATAAGTGGGAACGCATCATTGTTCTTGATGCATTATTTTTGTGAAAATAAGTGTAACTAATGGGGGAGGGCGGGGGGGGGGCCTGCAGTGTGCGGGAGGGTGGTAGGGGGAGGAGGGCGGCAGAGAGGCTGCAGTGTGGGAGAGGGGGGTGGGGGAGGAAAGGCATGGGGAGGAGACAACGAGACGATGGAGCCAGGGGAAATTTGAATAAAGTGAGAGAGGAGAAAGCAGAGCCACTCATTATCACCTGGGCTTAGTCCACATGAGGCGGCCTGCCGAGCCCGACGTGCACAGGGGAGAGCTCATTTTCTTACCCCGCTAATCAATAGATCCTTTGTGTGATTGGATACGATTGAGCCGTCAGCGGTAGGCAGGCAGGCTCACGCTGTGGAGACCTGCTGAATTCATCATCAAACTCCCATCAACCCCCCCCCCCACCATCACCAGCTCTCACACACACACACACACACACACACACAAACACACACACACACACACACACACACACACACACACACACACACACACACACACACACACACACACACACACACACACACACACACACACACACACACACACACACACACACACACACACACACACACACACACACACACACACACACACACACACACACACACACACACACACACACACACACATGCACGCAAGCATCTCCCTCCTCCCTCTCTCCCTCCCTCTCTGCATCATCCTCTCAGGACGAGTCTTTTAAAACACATCAATCTGAGAGGGTCTAGTTGGGACCACTGAGACCTGCTTTACCCTGCTCTCTCTCTCTCTCTCTGCTCCACTGTCTCTCTATCTGTCTCTACCTGCTCTCTGAGTTGAGCCACCGCCACAGTCTGAGGTGAGATAAGATTGTTTTGCCGTGCGGTGCCAGGGCTGCTATTCTTTTTGTGCAGTCGATTCTTTCATCTGTCTTCAGAGGGATTAATTATAGTGTGTTGTTGGGTTGGTGGCGGGGTGGGAGGGTGAGGTGGGGGGGGGGGGGGTATAGCTCATCCAGAGCTCCCCACCGTGAACTGAAACGTATTTACAGAAACCCCACTGACAAGCAGCCCTACAACCCCTCTCTCTTTCCCTCCATATCCCCATCACCCCCCCACACACACACTCCCACTCTACCTCTCACACATCCCAATTACTGCTACCACTGCCTCCCCCTCCTCTTCTCTATCCCCTCCCTCCCTCTCCATCCCTCCCCCTCCAGACCCCTCTCCCATCCCACAGCCCATAGACTTCACACAACGCAGGACCAGTGTGTGGTGGGACCCCTCAGTCCTGAGCCTCTTATTGAGGAGACATTACATAGTGCTGTCTCATGGCCTCCCCATCCCTCCATCACACCACAGCACAGCACACAGCGCCACCTCAGGCTGCATAGGGGAAGCACACTAACACCAGTTGTCTTTGATGAGTCTCTCAGAAAGTAGTCTTGACTTACCAGACTTTGTATTTTTTCATTCATCAGGAATGTCAGGAGTGTGACATATTAGATATTCAAAAGTCATTTCAGCAATCACTATTTATCAGTGTTGATATTGTGCACTTGTGCCTGCTCATTGATTGCTGTAGTGACAGTGGGTTGGGCCTATGGGCGGTGGTTACTAGGGCTGTGGACTGGGTCTGAATGGCTGTGTAATTGCAGGTCTCGTGCTCCAGTGTGTGAGGGCTGATGGCTCAGTGTCCTGCTGTGTGGAGTCGGGTCGGCAGGCGGCTACTCCAGTGGCCCAGCCCTGACCCCAGGCCCTGCTCCCTCTCTGGGCCTTTGATGAATGACTAACTACCCAGCGGGGTGGAGGTCTCATGGAGGGCCACGGCTGGTTGGAGGAGGTTTGTTAAAACACTGCAACGGCTGGACTGGCAGGTGCCCCCTTTAAACACTTGTTAGGAGATGACATGGATATAAAGAGGAAAACATCACAGACAGCAGTCGGCAAAGCCTCCGCTCTCTGCTTGACGCACTATGATGATAAATGATATGAACGGTGTATGAGTGTTTACAATGGAGTTGAAGATATTACGAGCTGTTATTTTATTGCAGTGATTTTAAATGGGGCAATTGGTGCAATAATCCCGAAGGGTGTTATTGGACTGCATACACTGGGCACATGTAGTCCTTTTACTATTAGCTTCATTGGTTTGGTTGAGGATTTGTGTATCATTTCTAATCATAAAGTGGAGCCCTCCCAGACATTAAGATTGACTTTGTGTCTGTGTGCTCTCTAACAAAGAGGAAGGGCACAGTGTTTCTGGGTAATGTATTCATTTGAGGGGCTGTGACAACAGCAGTGAGAAATAGAGCCAGAGGAAACTAATTGATCAAGTCTATTTTCTCCACCAACAATTCTTTGTGGTTTACGGAAAAATTTGCCACCAAGCTGTTTTTCCCCAGAGTTCAGAGGGAATTAGAAAAAAAACAGAGTTATTAAAATTCATGTGTGCAGCTCGGCTTCGCAGCAGATGTTGGCATAATTAAAGCGAGAAAAAAAGTATGAAATTAATTTCAGGTTTAATGTAAATTTCAGTGATTGGCAGAGCTGTGCTAATCACCACTCATGTACAAAGAAAATATGCACGCCTCGAGCATGCACACACACTAACACACACACAAACACACACTAACACACATGCTGACACACACACACATACAGTCAACAGACACACAGTCACCAGGTGCACTGACACTGACAGTCGCATTCACAAACACCTACTTGTAAAACAGTGCCATTTTAACACCAGCACTAACCATACAGGCATATAGTATAAAATCAATTCTAAGATAACATGAATCCATATTCCAATTATTTAAACCCACAGATCCCCAGCGGTGGCCAAGTAGCTTGCTTATATATCAGTTCCGTACATAAATAAAACCTTTTTCTTTTTAAATGTATTTGTTTCACCATGTTCAGAGAAACATGCTATTTTTATTCCCCATAGCAATCTTCCAATCCTGACATACTGCTGTTCTTTGACACAGCATGACTATACCCTGAATATATCTAACATTAGGAACACCTTCTGCCCTCAGAACATCCTAAATTCGTTGGGGCATGGACTCTACAAGGTGCCGAAAGCATTCCACAGGGATGCTGGCACATGTTGATTCCAATGTTTCCCACAGCTGTGTCAAGTTGGTTGGATGTCCTTTGGGTGGTGGACCATTCTTGATACACACAGGAAACTGTTTAGTGTGAAAAACCCAGCAGCGTTGCGGTTGCTGACACAAACCGGTGCGCCTGGCACCAACTACATTACCCCGTTCAAAGGCACTTCAATCTTTTGTCTTGCCCTCTGAATGGCACACATACAAAATTCATGTCTCAATTGTTTCAAGGCTTAAAATTCCTCCTTTAACCTGTCTCCTCCCCTTCATCTACACTGATTGAAGTGGATTTAACAAGTGACATCAATAAGGGATCATAGCTTTCACCTGGTCAGTCTATGTCATTGAAAGAGCAGTTCCTAATGTTTTGTACACTCAGTGTAAATGTGTGCATATATTAGTGTGTTAATTGTATATTTGTGTGTGTTCCTATACCGCCACCCTTCCACACACCTCTCTCCTCAGCTGAGCATCCTCGCACATGTACCCAGTAGTCCCGTTGTCACAGATGGAGACAAACTCCCTCTTGCACCACACACCAGCTGTCCAGGATGCAATTATACTGGGCTGCCCAGATCTGCCGCCCGAGGAAAGGAGGAGGAGGAGAGGAGGAGAAGAGAGGAGGAGGAGGAGGGGAGAGTTGTTTTAAAACTAAAACAGAACTGGCCTGCCTGGGCCATTCATAATTCATAAAGCATCCTTCCACACAGGAGCGCTGATCATCACAGGAGCAGTAGTAGGGAAGTAGTCCACCCAGGGAGGGAGAAACAGAACAGCCTGGGGATGGATAGAAAGATCCTTCCTGCTACAGTACATACCTGTCCCTTTACCGTTCCACTTCACTGGCTCAGCACATATGGAATCCCCACAGACATATATAGCATTAGGTACATACATTATGTCCTGTATGTATGTCCACATAACGTGGCGAGAGAAGAGAAAGCCACACCACACCAGGACTACTGTTTATATACTAGATGTACAAAAATAAATGGCAATGAGGATCAACACAACGGGATCTATTATTGAACCTGGTTGTGTTTTGTCTTTTCTGTTGTTGATAGAAATGAATTGAATCAGTGTTGTTGAGGGAGTGGGGCAGCCTTGTTGTGTGTACGGTACAGTAATTGTCTCCTTCACTGCGGTTGTAGCCAAGTAGCGATATAGTGGTTGATTACTCCAGTGTGGCCATAGCCCTCTGCCGCCCTGAACACGGCTGTCATGCCTCTCACAGTCCCCCAAGCAACCCTGCTCCAAACTCACTCAAGCAAAAGAGAGCAGAGGGCTTGGCGTGTATATGTGCGTGCGTGTATGCGTGTGTGTGTGTGTGTTTTGGAAGCAGAAAAAATGGCAGCACAATAGAATTCTCAGCTTCTTGCCTTCAGGGCCTTGACCCCTTCTGCCCATTCTCTCTCCCTCAGCCAATTTCTATTCTACTGTCACAACAAAAGGACAAAGCATTTTTAAATGTTTGAGGTGCTCAATGATGGAACATGAAATAGGCCATCATGTCTAAAACTACTGGAATCTTGGAATCTTGGTTCTTTATCTCCATTTCTCTAAAGTTCTAATGAATAAGTCAGACTTGTATTCATTCTCCTTATCACTACCTGGTGGCAGGTAGCCTAGTGGTTAAGAGTGTTGATTCAGTAACCAAAAGGTTGCTGGTTTGAATCCCCGAGCCGGCAAGGTGGAAATATCTGCTGTTCTGCCCTTGAGCAAGGCAGTTAAACCCCAACAGCTGCTCCTCGGGTGCTGATTACGTTGATTAAGGCAGCGCCCTGCACCTCTCTGATTCTGAAGGGTTGGGTTAAATGTTGAAGACACATTTCGGTTGAATGCATTCAGTTGTGCAGCTGACTAGGTATCCCCCTTTTCTGGTTCAATCCAGATGCAGTTGAGTGTCTCCTAGTGGTTTTCAGGTCGTAGGTTAAGTGTCGAGAGTGTGTTTGTGTTGTTAGTGGGGCTATAACACGGCCATGGCATGTCAGTGGCACCTTTATCAGAGCCGCTGCCTGCTTCCTTCCAGCAGCTGCTTCCATTCCCTGTTCATGGGAGAGGAAGCAGGTGGCCCGGAGGGTTACAACCAGGGACTGTTTCATTTACGCCAAGGCTTGGGCTAAATCCAGTTGATCCTGCTTCCGTCTGTTAAACTAATGACTGAGAATCACAGACAGACAGTGGCTCAGGTTATCATCATCCTCGCCCACATACCTCCCTCTCTCGCTACAAGACCCCACCACTCGAAAGGTCTACATCTGGAGTCTGCCTGCCCACCTCCACCACCCAAATTAAAATGAGGAGGCCAAAAATATATTTTCCAATTCACCAGATGTGAGTCATTTAATCTTGTGATTCAAATGAGTTTTGTGTTGTGTGAACAGATGTCCGCACCCCGCCTCCTTTATCAACATTAGCTGATTGGGTTTTAGCATGCAGCTTGCCGTGCCTCTCTCTGCCTCTCAGGTACAGCCACACTAATCTGGAGCTGTGCAGCTGTGTTGGGAGAGGGGGTTAGAGAGAGGTGGAGAGAAGAGGAGGAGAGAGAGCGCGAGAAAGATGTCAGTCCCCATGACCGGCCCTTCACCATGGCAGCGCCCCTCCTGTACACGCACACACACAACACAACAGGAACTAGCACGTGGCACCACATTAATATAATCACACACACAGTACTAAGATAGCAAAACATGCAGAAAAACCCCACAAACAGCCATATAGTAGGTAATGTGTGAGTTTGACTGTATTGTGTGTTGTTTGTGTGTGGGTGGTAGTTTAGCAGTAAGGACGTGTGTGTGGCAGTGGCCCCAGCTCTCCCTCAGATAATCCTTCACTGGCTCCCTGGCCCATGGCGACTCATGCTGGGAACACCTGCAGCAGAGTGAACGTGGGTTTTCTGCTCTAATGGTGTGTGTGTGTGTCTGACTGTCTGTTTGTCATGTGGGTCCAGCATGCCACGTCCTCCACCACCTCACACACTACTATGCCCCTACGCACTCAGAATAGAGACGTTAGCCAGCTGTGTGTGTGTGTGTGTGTGTCCGTACAGCGTGTGTGTGTGACTCCTGTGATCCGCCCTATGTAGTGCTGAGCATCTCTAACCTGCGTTTGTCAGGGAGGGTGACGATGGTGGCGCAGGCGGCCAGCCACCGGTGGGTTTGTTTACGCAGCCGCTGCCTTACAACAACGGGCCTCTTTCTGTCAGCACACCTGTTCCCAGTCCCTGACATCATCAGCACACACAGACACACTACACAAAGACCACCTCTGACCCCTGGAGTGGAGGGAGATGGAGGGATAGAGGGAGAGACGGAGGGAGGTAGAGAGAGGGTGAGAGAGAGGTATAGACAAGAGGACAGAGGGGGAGAGAGCTGGAGGGAGTGAGGGAGGTAGAGAGAGGGATTGAAGGGGTGAGAGCGAGAGGCTGGCTGGCAGGGTGCTGTGTCCCTGGTCGCTCTGTGCCGCTCCCCTTCCCTCCTCTTCCCCGGGAGTTTATCGGATGCGCTCAGCTTCGGAGCTCATTAAAAAGCACCCATTATCCCGACATTTGCACGCATCACATGCAAAACTAATTTACTTGTAAGAAATTAAAAGTTCATTTTAATTGAGCTCGCGCTGCAGTATGCAAATGAGGAGAACATAATGTACATCGATGCGGAGACATCACACTGGAAGAGGACTTAACCCTTCCCTGACTGAGGGGGAAACCGAGCCAATGTTGTGCAAATAAAAAGGCCTGTCTGATGGTCTACACAACCACAATATGGAAATGGCGTTGTTCATCAAATCTACAATGACATCATCCAGTCGCTTAGCTCTGCTTGATGCCGGAGATCGTCTGAGAGATGGAACTAATATGTCACTGCTAGGCCTCTCTGGTGATTTGGCATGCTGAATTAACTTCCACCTCTGTGACTTTATTGTGTTGTGTCTGCCTCCTCAAAGCCTGGCATCATTAAATAAGAACAAAGAAGCCAAAGCAACATGGAATACGTGGACTAGTCTGTTTGTTTGGAGTATGTCTACTGTCTGAAAAACTGATGCCTTTGAAATTCTCTGCTGATTTCCATGACTGAATTTATTCAGGTCTTTTACTGTTTGCAGAAAAACACATTTTGTATTAAATGGATGTATCTCACCATATGACCGAACTCTTATATGCCACTTTGTAGTTTACTGTTATACTGATTCATACTGACCCAGTCTAACCAACCATAGCAGGGATGGGCAACTTTCATGGGGATCTGAAGTCATCATGAGGAGCTGAAGTTACTCGTGAGTCTGCGTACCTACATCTGCTGCTAGACTAATTTACCAATCCCTCCCCCCAAAAATCTGACATGGGCTAATTGAGTGACTATCAGTGACTGACATCACAAGAGAAAAACTGCTGCTGCACAACCAAATTTAGGAATTGCACATTGTGTATTCTACTATTCTAATTTGCAATACTAAGTTGAGACCACAACAACAACAAACAAACAAAAACAGTAAGCAACATTTTAATGACAGCTAACAATCAGTGTGCATGGATGGGTGAATGTAAAGTGAACTAAGCCGTTGAGAATTCCAAGTTTGGCAGTGATGTCCACAGCTCAATAAGCCAGACAGTGTAGTGTAGTGAAACTAGCTTCTTGTAGATTCATAGCCATCCACCGACTAGGGGTCAGGGGTCATGTGGAGAGGTCATGTAGGTGCAGTAAATGAGATGGAGCTGAGCTTTTATCTCCTCTCTGTGCTGACTTATTCCTGGAGGACCCTCCGCCTGAGCCACGGCCCTGACCCTGTGACCCCCGCCGACCCCTGTGACCTGCCAATGTAGACAGGGCTTTTGCATTCATACACAGGACATAGTCAGAACTGTCAGAATACTATGCTCCGTAGATACCACCCAGTCAATACATGATAAATGAGCTGGAATGGTAACGGCCGATCCTCCCTGAAACCCTGCTCAACTCAATCATTGAGAAACAATGAGAAGCACTGCTGGACTTGCTGGTAATACTATATTCATGTTGAACATTCCCCACACATCAAGGTGGCTCTACCTACCTACAGTATTCAACTCATCCTCATGTCTGACTGTGATTGGTGTCTACGTTGCCAATGTACAGAATGCGGCAGTCATGCTCATTAGTGTATATACTGTATAGTGGAATGAGGCCTGAGACGTGATGTGATGGGGGGGGTATAACATGTAATCATGTTTTATGGGGGTGGTGGATTACACTGTGCATGTTGTTGTTATTATACTGTTATCACTGAGAGAGAGGGCCTATAGGACATGGTAGTGTTGATGCTGGATCCGCCCCATATCACACAGAGGGCAGAGGTGCCCCTTGGGGATAGCGGCAGGTGAGGCGGGCACCTGTAGGGCTTGACTGGCACAGCTCTGAGCTGGGCGGGCACGTGGTTAGCTGGCGCGTGCGGCCCCTTAATGAAGGAAAGTGTTGATTTGGCACGCGCCCTAATAGGATCAAAGCGCCCAATTGGCTCCCGGCTGACTGACAGCATTGTAGGGTTGGCAGGAGACCAGAGAGGAAGTGAGACGAGCACACAGACACACACACACACACACACACACACACACACACACACACACACACACACACACACACACACACACACACACACACACACACACACACACACACACACACACACACACACACACACACACACACAGTTGGTGGAAATACTTACACAGCAGAGGTTCTCACTCTTTAACACAGAGGTACCTCATTAGATATGCAGCATCTTTAGGATACAGGAATGCGGTGCTGAAGACACATGGACAGTACTTGATTCTATGTTTCTCTTGAACATGGTGATCCATATACTGTGTGAGGCCTCCATATAAACCTTCTAATCAAAATGAGCCAGAAGTGGTAGAAAATGTTTCCGTAATACGTTAGAGTTGTGTATGTGACAGCTACCGACTGCAGTCGTTCCTCAAACTCATTTGGAATAAGTAAACGCTAGAGATGACTAGATGTTTTCAGGTGCTACAAATAAAAATAACCTCAAAATCCTTATCGTCTGTAAAATGATGTACAACCATATAATTATTCATTTTTTAAAAGTATAATAAACACATTCAAGTATGAAATGGCAAAGTAATATTGAAGAGCTGATTTCTAGATGTTAAAGTACTATGAACTGCTGCCTTCGTCTGTGTGTGTGTGTGTGTGTGTGTGTGTGTGTGTGTGTGTGTGTGTGTGTGTGTGTGTGTGTGTGTGTGTGTGTGTGTGTGTGTGTGTGTGTGTGTGTGTGTGTGTGTGTGTGTGTGTGTGTGTGTGTGTGTGTGTGTGTGTGTGTGTGTGTGTGTGTGATAAGTGCAGTGTCTCAGCTGGCTGCAGCTCATTGAGAGTAGTGATTTATTGTCTTGGAGTGTGTTTTATTTTGGCTGGGGTGCACAAATGCCCCCAAGGGCTGCAGTACAGATCCACTAAACACACACTCTGAGATGAGAGGCCCAGGCGTGTTGACCAGAAAAGGCCTGTACAACCCTACTCACATCTCCTCCTTGACACAGTTAGCTACAGTATGTGCCTGAAAACATAAAGACAGACCGAAAGAGATAAGAACAGAAGAAGAAAGAGGGGAGACAAAGAAGAGAGGAGGAGATGCACCAAACTGCACATGGAAAATCCTCCCTCCGTCCCCTCTCCTCCAAATTAGAATGCAAATGTTACATTTTTTATTTGCCTCACTCTCTCCCCCCTACACCCCCTCTCTCTCCCTCACTCTCTCGTCTCCTCGATCCTTTTGTCTCAAAATTAGTGAAGCAGAGTGCTCGGGCGGCTAATTATGTATTCAAATGAAAGAGGCTCGTTAATGTTGCACAGGGGAGAGTGGAGATGATTGGGAGAGGATGATGGAATTGAAATGAGCGCTCCGGTGTTGGCGGCAGTGCATCTGGAACCAGCGGAGCGCGTCCCGGCAGATGTCACCTCCCGGGGGGGTGTAGGGAAGGGGGCACAGCGTGGGAGGGGGTCCGTTGGTCAGACAGGAGATGCACACCACACAATGACAGGAAGGAGGGAGGAGAGGAGAGGGTGAGGGGGGGGATACAGTGCTTTGTCTCTGCAGAGGACACAAAGAATGGCACGCCTAATTTAGCTTCACAGAGGGAAAAAGATAGAAGATTAAATGGCTAATGAACAGAACATTTTTGTTTTTCCTCTCTATGGAGTCAATGGGTATTCTAACTCTGTGACCTGCTACAGCATGTGTCTACAGTCATCCACCATCAGACACCAGTTATGTATGACTACTCTGTGTGTCTGTAGGGGTGTGTTTACTGTGAACTGCAGGAAACAATGTAAGTATTTGTGTGCGAGGATTGTGTGTAATTGGGTTTAGATCGTCTACAGAGCTACACATTTGCTCATTATACCAGTGTTATATATGATGATAGCACGTGTACAGCTGTTTACGTGCATGGTGTAAATAGATAGCAGCTACAGAATAAATGATAGCAGCCACCGCGATTCTTCCTAGTGTTTATGTCTGTGTGGAACATAGTCGTATGAATCTACATATGACTAGAGGCTTCTGGCACTACGGTATGTAAGCTGACTGGGTCCTACTTTGGCTCGTGGTCCTGTGGAGGTTTGTGTCAGGCAGCCGAGCTGTGAGGGATCCTGCCTTGCTGTCTGGCTGGCCCTGCTGCAGTGGAAAAACAAACGGCCTGGAGAAGGAGAAACACTGCAAGGCATTCAGATGAACCCGCTTCACCATCTGCTCTGTGTCCTTCATCTGACATCCTCCTCACCCGCTCCGCTCTGCTCTGTCCTCCCAGCACACACTCACACATACATACATATACAAGCTCACTCACACACACATATGCATGCAAAAGCACAGAGGTACACATTCACACACGTGCACATACACTCAAATACACACATATTCCCGCAAGTACAAGCACACGCACGCACACGTACACACATACTGAATCATATATACACACAAATGTATACAGATAGATACACATAGGCCTACACACACAAACACACACACACACACACACACACACACACACACACACACACACACACACACACACACACACACACACACACACACACACACACACACACACACACACACACACACACACACACACACACACACACACACACACACACACACACACACACACACTGTCTCATCGTGTATTCATGAATGCTGTACTCCCAGCTCCATGCCCCCAGGCCCCTGCCCTCCTGCCCTGCAGGTTTCATTAGAGTGGGCCTGTAAAGTCATTATTGATCCCCTGCCTGCTAATGATATGCGTGACCGTCCCCAGGGGGCGGGGGCTGAGGCTGGTGGCCCCTGCACCTCTGCAATGAGGGTGTTCCATCACTGTGTCACGTCATGCCTCCCCACGGGCCACTACAGCCGTGTGACGCCACACCAAAGGAGGCTGGTGGGAGGATCTATAGGAGCTTCTCTCATGTCTGTAGGGTTGTTTAGGTATGTGCAGCATAGAGGAGGCTGGTGGGAGGAGCTATAGGAGGATGGGCTCATTTTAATGGCTGGATTGGAATACGTTGTATCAAACACATCAAACATATAGAAACCACACGTTCGACTCTGTTCCATTTATTCCATTCCAGCCATTACAACTACTTCTCTGATAGAGGTCAGTGTGTCAAATCGGAGGGCCTGTTGTCCGGACCACTGGCAGTCTCTATGGGGGTGCCACAGGGTTCAATTCTCAGGCCGACTCTCTTCTCTGTATACATCAATGATGTCGCTTTTGCTGCTGGTGATTCTCTGATCCACCTCTACGCAGACGGCACCTTTCTGTATACTTCCGGCCCCTCTTTGGACATTGCGTTAACTAACCTCCTGACGAGCTTCAATGCCATACAACTCTCCTTCCGTGGCCTCCAACTGCTCTTAAATGCAACTATTCTGGACGGCTCTGACTTGGAATACGTGGACAACTACAAATACCTAGGTGTCTGGTTAGACTGTAAACTCTCCTTCCAGACTCACATTAAGCATCTCCAATCCAAAATTAAATCTAGAATCGGCTTCCTATATCGCAACAAAGCATCCTTCACTCATGCTGCCAAACATACACTTGTAAACCTGACCATCCTACCTATCCTCGACTTTGGCGATGTCATCTATAAAATAGCCTCCAACACTCTACTCAACAAATTGGATGCAGTCTATCACAGTGCCATTCGTTTTGTCACCAAAGCCCCATACACTACCCACCACTGCGACCTGTACGCTCTCGTTGGTTGGCCCTCGCTTCATACTCGTTGCCAAACCCACTGGCTACAGGTTATCTACAAGTCTCTGCTAGGTAAAGCCCCGCCTTATCTCAGCTCACTGGTCACCATAGCAGCACCCACCCGTAGCACGCGCTCCAGCAGGTATATCTCACTGGTCACCCCCAAAGCCTATTCCTCCTTTGGTCATCTTTCCTTCCAGTTCTCTGCTGCCCATGACTGGAACGAACTGCAAAAATCACTGAAGCTGGAGACTCATATCTCCCTCACGAGCTTTAAGCACCAGATGTCAGAGCAGCTCACAGATCACTGCACCTGTACATAGCCCATCTGTAAACAGCCCATCTATCTACCTCATCCCCATACTGTATTTATTTATTTATCTTGCTCCTTTGCACCCCAGTATCTCTACTTGCACATTCATCTTCTGCACATCTACCATTCCAGTGTTTAATTGCTATATTGTAATTACTTCGCCACCATTGCCTATTTATTGCCTTAACTCCCTTATCTTACCTCATTTGCACTCACTGTATATAGACTTTTTTTTCTTCTTTTTTTTCTACTGTATTGTTGACTATGTTTTGTTTATTCCATGTGTAACTCTGTGTTGTTGTATGTGTCGAATTGCTATGCTTTATCTTGGCCAGGTCGCAGTTGCAAATGAGAACTTGTTCTCAACTAGCCTACCTGGTTAAATAAAGGTGAAATAAAAATTAAATTAAAAAAATTACAATGAGCCCTTCCTCCTATAGCTCCTCCCACCAGACTCCTCAGCGTGCCTCCATGCCTAAACCTAAAGCCACCCTACAGACATGAGACAAGGCCCCTCTCTTCCTCCCTAAAGTAATAGCAGGATGAGCAGTGGAACGGAGTGGTGAGAAAGAGAGATAAGGCTTGTTGATAGAGCATATCAGAATTTTCATCACTTAAAGGAGCGGTCCATGCTCAGAATTTAGGAGTCAAGTGTGCACTGGTAAGGATAGGGAGTGGGGATGAACACTGTGGATTTCACTCACTTATCCTGGGGGTTTGAGAGAGAGAGAAAGAGGGCAAGATAAAAGTAACGGTGCGTGGGTAAAATCAATGGAGAAGCCAAGCCAGGAAAAAAGCCATACTACATGTGTTGTGATAATTGCGTCGTTTTCTCTATAACCTTGATATATAAGACCGAGACAACGAGAAGACGACAGTCACACAGTGGACAGCATCTGTCTGGTGAAGTTCACAAAGCATAGCGCCTGTAGCAAACAGTTACATGACCTGCAGCATGGTCAAGCAAGTTAATGTTTCCGACTGTTGATTTATAACCACGGAGAGTTACCGCAAGTCGCAAAAAACAGGAGCTGCCTCCGCGAACGTCATTCCAACACCATTTCAACTTCAACGTCATAAAAACACCTATCCCTTAGTCTAACACAGTGACAACTTAAAGATTCCACGAACAATTTAGTCCAATCAATGTAAGCTAAGTATCATGTGGCTGTTCTTGGTACTGATCTATGTGTGTGTGTTTGTGTTTGTGTGCGTGTGCGTGTGCGTGTGCGTGTGCGTGTGCGTGTGCGTGTGTGTGTGTGTGTGTGTGTGTGTGTGTGTGTGTGTGTGTGTGTGTGTGTGTGTGTGTGTGTGTGTGTGTGCGTGTGTGTGTGTGTGTCTGTGTGTGTGTGTGTGTCTGTGTGTGTGTGTGTGCGCAAGTATAAAAAACATGTTGACGCCCCCTATTTGTGGAGGAACACCAATACCATACTCTCTTTCATGTTGCCTACACACTTTTCGTTTTTGTTGTCCTAAAGTCGACTAACTAGCCTAACTTACTTTCATGGGCAACAATGAGCCAGCTAGCTAGTTAACTTTAGCCTACTACATCTAGCTTCATATTGAACTTCCATCCTCCCAGGCCAGGGGCACAATGTATGAATTTATTGTTGGATCAGAATCGCCTTTACAATCATTGGCCGTTACACCAAGTCCAAATCCCCATCTCCATCCATGGCTAATTTAGGAAAGGGATGCTTTTAGCTGCTGTAGCTAGCTAGCCACAGGAGGACAATGACATAACAAGATGCAACAATTCACATTCATTCTTTAAATTACGTTTTGCTTTTGATGTGATGTGACTGGTTTGAAGCCAAATCCAAACTGGCTTCCCTCGACCCCCTTTTTTTTTTGCTGCACCAGGACCATTTGCAGTTGAGCTCATTCTGTTTAGTTCATCGCTGATTGGCTATTCATTATTTTTTTTAATATCAAGGGATGCCAAATGCTCACTGGCTTCCCTTGCTATTGAGTTCAACAGCATCAGCTAGATTTCCCTCACTCTGATGCTTTCTCTGGTGAGATACATTCAGCCACTTGTGAAATTTTAAGGACAGTTATGAAACACAGAGAGGTGAAAGATAAATTATTTTATACGTTTCTTTGTTTTTTTATTGGTACATTTTTGGGGGGAATCCTGGCTTCCCTTGGCACCGATGAATACACGCCACTGATAGGGAAATGGTTTCCTAGTAGCATTTAGCTCTATCTATCAATCTTCCTGTATCTACTACAGTATCTATCAATGTAGCTATCAATGTATCTGTCTAGCCACATCTGTCTGTCTGTCTGTCTCTCTCTGCCTGTCTATATCTCTGTCCGTCTGTCTCTCTGTCTGAGCCTCTCCCTCTCTCCCCCCTTCTCCTATCTTTTCCCCCGGTGGTTCTGACGGAGATGCATGGTGTTTCTAATTTGGCATGCAGACATTAATTCCAGCACAGCTGCTGCCTCCTCTCCCCCCCCCCCCTCCCCCACACCTCCCTCCATCTCTCTCCCTCCCTTTCTCTCTCCCTGAAGGCTTCTCTCTAATGTGCAGCTTCAGAGACGTGCGGCAAATTAACACCATTTGTTCTGCGGAGCATGCCTTCTTCTCAACACTACACGCATATCTTATTACTTGATGTTTGTCTAAATGTGAGAAAGGGAAGAAAAAAAATGAACTGACAATGAAAAGACATGAGCTCTATCCGCAGCCTGAAAAATATTTCAAATTGAGTTAGGCGATTGAATTTCTTTCCTTTTTAAATGGCGCAGTCCCCATTTCTTTTGTCTGTGCAAGGTACAGTAGTGCCTGTAGCTACTATATATCCGATGGTATCTCTCTCCTCTATTTACTGGCTCTTTGAAGGATCAAATGCGGAAGCTATTTGCCAAAATTCTTTCAACTAAAGTATAGAACCTGCTTAGACATTATACTTGAATTAGCAAAACTGACAGCGTACTAAAGAGTATGCTCAGGTAAATCTTCCCGAGCACACAATGACCAGAGCACCATGAAACATAGTTTTGTCTAGATATTTTATACGCCATCACATTCACATTGGAAAAAAAGTCTGTTTTGTTTTGGGATCAGATGGAGAGGAGTAAAGACACAGAAGCATATGTGAGAGAATGGCTAAGGGATGAACATAGCAACGAGAGGAGAGGAGGAGAAGAAGAGAGGAGAGGCTGGAGCATCTGCAGCCTACCAGACAGGTTGTTTTGGTATTCTTGCAGTTGGCTGACTAGAATATTGAAGATGGCAGGCCTTGCATAGCTGTGTTGTTGTGTTAGGCAAAGGGGAGGTAGGAGTGAGACAGATATCAGTCTGCCCCCACCACCACCTCCTCCCCTCCACCTGGCAGCACCACCTGACCTTCCCGCTGCAGGCCCAACAGGACTCACTCTCTCTGGGCAGAGCTCCCTTTGTACCACCAGCTGATTTATCCTCCCTCCTCCACCCTCCAGCTCAGATAACAGCCATATTAACTGACCCAGTTGACCTAGACACCTGATATACTCGTCCCACTGAGAGTCCTCCCTCCCCCCCTGCCTGTATGGAGATTACTGTCTCCAGGGTTACAGCTAAGGACAAACAGAGTGTGATGGGAATGCAGCACTCACTCAGACACGACATGCATGCATACACATACACACGCATGCACACACACACACACACACACACACACACACACACACACACACACACACACACACACACACACACACACACACACACACACACACACACACACACACACACACACACACACACACACACACACACACACACACACACACACACACACACACACAGTAATTGTGTGCATACTTTTTTTCATGTACATACTCTACTCAGGTATGCTCATTCAATACACTCATACAGAATGAGCATACCGCCATAACTATAAACTATCCAGATATGAGGTTGGTGCCAAGATAAAAAATGAGACAACCAGGACCCCACAATTCCCAATCCGTATGAAGAGTAATTACTTATTAGTTTCTAATTAGCTGGTAATTTAAAGTGAATGTGATTAGAGAGGATTAGGGCGGGATGTGGACTACAGTGTAATCAGGTGCTTCTCAGGTGGGAGAAGACTGGAAGACTGTCTGGCTGGCTGAGGAGACGAGGTTCTGTACTGCAACAGGTGGAGGGGAGAGAGAGACAGGGAGGAGACGGTCTCTGAGCCAAATAGAAGCCATGTTTAGGAAGAAACACTGACATAGATACTGGAGGGTAGAAGGGAACGAGTGAGGTAGGAAGTGATGGAGGAAGTGATGAATGGAGTGGAGAGTGGCACGGTGAGAGGAGGAAGGTGGTGAGACAGGAACAGGATTGGTTGAAAGGGGAATATGACAGAGTCATGTAAGTATAGTGTCAGTGTTGGGGTCAATTCTGAATTGTGTTGCGAATTGCTCTTTAATTGCACTTTAATTCCAATTGAATTTCCCCACAGGAAGCAGAATTTGAATTGCATTTGAATGAAAGGAAGTAGAATTAAACTCAACAAAATTCAAATGGTTTATTTATTCTACACATTACCATAGAATTGTTTGATTTGACATCAGGTATGGTTACCAATAACATGTAGCATGAGGTTGAATCATTACATGGGTATAGAATACAACCTTTTAGTGTCAACTAAGGACCTCTTACACTATTAGAATGCGCTTTCATGTCATTATTATGTATCTGGACAGCCGGCGGGACCTAAAATGTTGTGAATATGAACACACAGCATTAACAAGGGGATATCATTTTTCCAAGTTGGGTCCCCTGCATATTCTGGTGTCAATTTAGGGTCATGTGCAATAAAAGAGTGGGAACATCTGATCTAACGTTTCACGACAAAGAAAAATACTGTTTGACATACTTGAGTTATAATCAAACTAATATTTGAAATGGTACGTGTATTCTTTGCATAAATAAGTGGCATATCCTTTTAATAAAATTGTTTTCAAATGAATGAGACTTTAATGTTTCATGTCTCAGTTGAATTGATTTGAATTAAATTCTACTTCCTTTAACTCAAATTCAATTCAAATTCTGCTTCCCGTGGGGTGTGGCCAATTCAAATTCAATTTCAATTAATTGTTTGAATTTCATTAAATTCTGAAATCCCAAATTGACTCCAACCCTGTACAGAGAGAATGGCGACGGTAGAGAGAGTTTACAAAGTGGAGGGAGGAAGCGAGTGGTGGCGGACGGCGGTGCTGCTGCACTTGGAAAGCTGCTTCCACATCTGCTCCTCCATGATGTGAGCTCAGCGTCGCTGCCATCAGCTGTCGGCTTGGACCGTAGTCAAGTGGAGCAGGAGAGCAGTGTGGCTCTGTGCCTCCGTGTTTCCCTGTGTGTTTCCCTCAGTGCCGACGCTGTTTGTTTCAGCTCCCTGCAGGGCTCTGTGTGTCCATAGGGGGACCGGCCCTCTTCTCTCTGTGGAGAGACAGCCAGGCTGGGTCGGGTCTCTGCTCAGAGACAACGTGACATAATCTCACTGTCAGCCCTCGACCCCCTGAGGACTTACAAGGTGCTCTTGTTAATCGACAGATCTGTCGTGGTAGAGCGTCATCAAGGATGTTATGTTTTGAGAAATGAGATTTCCATACTACCTCCTCGCTCTAGCCAGGCACTAACATGAGGTTCTGTGATTCCTTGGCCGTATTTGATCCATTTATGGACAGAGCAAGAGGAGGACACATGGAACCCTGAGGGTGTGGGGTTGAGTAGGAAAGGGACTGGTCTGACCTATCAACTGACACGTTGTATTCTGCCAAATTCCAGAGTGTGTCTGAGAAGAAATAGGCTTCGACCCTAAACAAAACAACAAGCCAATCTGTCATAGAAATGCTGTCACCCAAACAGGATGTGTGTAGAAATGCATTACAACATCCAGCCCAATTATCAAGACCAAACAAAGAATGTGAAGTGTTCCAATGCATTAGAGAAGGTAGTAAATTATGCCTCAATGTATTTAAGAGCCACCATTAAGTTTCACAGACAGAAATCAGTTAGTCAACACTCCCATTCACTCCCCACCCATCTGCCTAATAAAACGCTGAGAGGAAAACATAGAGGAGAGAGAGAGAGAGAGAGAGACTACGCTACAGATACGGAATAAGAAATTAGAAAAAAAGCTAGAATAATGTCAGGGAAAAAAAGAAATGGGGACGCAAAGCGGGTGAGAGGGAGAGGAGGAAGTGAGAGGAGGGAGAGAAAATGCTTTGTACGTGGCCTGTTGTTGTGCAGAATGACGAAATAAATAAATAAGTCAGTGCCTGGTTGCCCATGAATATTACATTAGGAGGCGAGTGGGGAAGTGTGCTGCCTGGAACATCTGGTGTGGTCCACAGGGACCCTTGTGGCGAGAAAGCTTCAACTTCGGGAGAAAAAAACCTGCCAATAAAAAGAACTATGAGCAGACCTTTGCATCATATGGCTGATTTGTTTTGCTAATTTGATTTTAACACCACTAGCCACGATAAAAGCTGATAAAAATGACGGAAGGCAACCGATGCTATTGTTTCTTTAAGCTTGTGTTGGTAAATTCTCGATGAGGCAACACATTATGTGTAGGCTTCATTATTTCTTTAAAAACAGCTTCATAATCATATTATTGGTGTTTTTGAGAATTAGGTTTGCATTTCTGTTTTAAGTGTGGAGTCCTAAGCTGCCTATCGGATGGTTTATTGAGTTTTTGCCGCCTTTCTCGAGGGGCCGTATTGAATGGGCCCAATGAGTGTATGAGTAATGGGAGTCCATGGCTGAATGGCTTATTGTCCACCTCCACAGAGTTTGTGTGGGAGACAGAGATGGCAGTGGGAAACTGTGATGAGGGAGCTCAATAGCCTTGCCTCAGGTGTGAAGAGCGCCGTTAGCAGAGAAAGTGGGAGAAAGAGAGAGATAAAGGGAGAGAAGGGTAAGAATGGGACTGTCATCAGCATAATGACGGTAGCAGAATGCGGCAGAGTGCACCGGTGTAGAATGACAGCGGCCTTGTGCTTCGGCTACTGTGTGGAGACAGACCTGGCCCATTGTAACTGGCCAGGTCCAGACACTGGAGCATTA
Source organism: Salvelinus alpinus (assembly GCF_045679555.1). Lineage (NCBI taxonomy): Eukaryota > Metazoa > Chordata > Actinopteri > Salmoniformes > Salmonidae > Salvelinus > Salvelinus alpinus. Next base: position 32,904,032 of record NC_092090.1, read on the forward strand.
AAGCAGGGGGTGATTGAACCAAAAGACACACACTCCCATCTCACACTAAAGCTTACACAAGCACACTGCAGGGACATATTCACACTTACTGTAGTCTGTAGTGGTGCATGGGTAAAATTACCGGGGAAGCCAATCCAGAAAAAAAAGCCATATTACATCCTATGTGTTGTGATAATTGTGTTGTTTGCTCTATAACCTGCTAGTTCATATGCTTTGACACCGTGATATATAGGCCTAAGGCCCGAGACATTAAGAAGACACAGTGGCAGAATAAATTCAACCACACCTTTGTTTCATTACAAAACCAGAGAGCAACATCTGTCCGGTGAACTACACAAAACATATTGCATGTAACAAACAGTTACATGACCTACAGCATGGACAAGCAAGTTAATGTTTCCGACATTTTCAGACTACTAAACAATTTAGAACCAGAGTTACCGCAAGTCTCAAAGAAAACAGGAGCTGCCTCCACTATTCCAGCACCATTTCAACTTCAACATTTCAACATCATCTAACCAACGACTGTATGCTTCGTCTAATACAGTGACAACTAAAAGATACCAAAAACGATTTTGTCCAATCAACGTAAGCTAAGTATGATGTGGCTGGCCATGGTTCTGATGTGTGTGTGTGTGTGTGTTTTTGTGTGCATTTTTGTGTGTGTGTGTGTGTGTGTGTGTGTGTGTGTGTGTGTGTGTGTGTGTGTGTGTGTGTGTGTGTGTGTGTGTGTGTGTGTGTGTGTGTGTGTGTGTGTGTGTGTGTGTGTGTGTGTGTGTGTGTGTCAGTGGTGGAAAAAGTACCCAATTGTCATACTTGAGTAAAAGTAAAGATACCTTAATAGAAAATGACTCAGTAAAAGTAAGTCACCCAGTAAAATACTATTTGAGTAAAAGTCTAAAGTATTTGGTTTTAAATATACTTAAGTATCAAAAGTACATGTAATTGCTAAAATATACTTAAGTATCAAAAGTAAAAGTATAAATTATTTCAAATTACTTATATTAAGTAAACCAGACGGCATCATTTCTATGATTGTTTTATTTACTGATAGCCAGGGGGACACTCCAACACAGACATCATTTACAAATGAAGCACTTGTGTTTAGTGAGTCCACCAGATCAGAGGCAGTAGGGATGACCAGAGATGTTCTCTTGATAAGTGTGTGAATTGGACCATTTTACATTCAAAATGTAACAAGTACTTTTTGATGTAGTGAATGTAGTGAAGTAAAAGTAAAAGTTGTCAAAAATATAAATAGCAACGTAAAGTACAGATACCCCAAAATGACTTAAGTAGTACTTTAAAGTATTTTTACTGAAGTACTTACACCATTAGTGTGTGTGTGTGCAAGTAGAAAATACATGTTGACTCACCCTACTTGTAGAGAAACGCCAATGCCATTCTCCTCTTTCATGTTGCTTAAACGGTCTATGACTATGGCATACAGTATACGCTTTTCGTTTTTGTCATCCTAGGCTACCTGGCTAAAATACTTGCTCCCTAGTCTAACTTCCTTTCATGGGTACTGATACACCAGGCCAGCTAGTTAACATTAGCCTACTACATCTAGCTACATGTTGAACTTCCATCCCCTCAGGCCAAGGGCACAATGTATGAATTTATGGTTGGATCAGAATCGCAGTTATAATCATTGGCCAGTACGGAGAATTAAGTAAAACCTCAAGTCCAAATCTCCATCCATGGCTAATTTAGGAAAGGGCCGATTATAACTAGCCTGCCACCAGAAGACAAAAACACAATGAGATGCAACAATTCCATATTTTTTCTGTTGTTTTGCTCGTGATTTTAATAAAAAAAAATGTATTTAACCTTTATTTAACTGACTGATGTGATTGGTCTGAAGCCAAGTACAAATTGGCTTCCCTTGACACTGGTGCGCCAGGACCATTCACAGCTGAGTTTACTCAGTTTAGCTTAACGCTGATTGGCTATTATAATTTTTTTTTATCAAGGGAGGCCAAATGCTTGCTGGCTTCCCTTGCATTCAAAGCAAGGGCAGCAACAATGTCATACTCTTTCTGACCAGACAGAATCAGATAGATACTCTACACATACTGAGACCGAGGGGCGCTGTTTCGTTCGCTCTGATGTTTTCTTCGGTGAGATACATTTACGTTCAGCCTCTTGCGAATTGAAGGAAACACAGAGAGATGAAAGATATATCATTTTGTATGTTTTTTGTTGCTACATTTTTGGGAGAAGCCTGGCTTCCCTTGGCATCCATGAATACACGTCACTGCAGTATGGAATAATTGCACTGGATCATGAAAGATTTCTCATTTATCTGAGTACCCATCAGTGTGACAGAGTGCATTAAGGTGAAGAAGAAGATGTGTCCTTTTCCGCTTCATTTGTTAGTCAACGCTACTTGCTTTCAGATACTGTACACTGTATTGCATGCTGAGAGCACTCTCCCTACATTTCTATGACTTGAGGTGGAACGTTTAAGGGGGCCCTAATTATCACTATAAGGTAAAACTGTGCTCAGTATTCAGGTACTTCATTCAGCAAGCAAATAGTCTACCTCTGCAACACAATCTACATTTTACAGTATCAATTCATTCTGCTTCTATTATCTCAGCATTCCGTCTCTGATTAAATTGGGACCCCAGGGTCTGACTGGATATTTATTGGTCATTGGCCATTGAGTTTCTGACCAGTTGGCATCATCATGTTCACCTGTATTGGAGTAATGTGTCAGGTTCAATGACTGGTTCAGAGGGGTGGGTGCAACTCAGGCTATTGATGACAGAAGTCAAGGGTCATCCATTTAAAGATAAAACGCTCTGAACAGCACACCTATATCCCGGCAAAGTCTTCATCTTTAAAGGGGGAGATAAAAGGAGGTAAATGAGGTGAGGAAGAGGTTGACTTTGTGGACGGTGTCTTCTGATGTTTCAATCTCACACAGAACACAGACACGGGCAGAATCAGAGAGCACAATGGTAGTCGTTGAGCCTATTGATTTCCATTTGATTTGATCAATAAGAGCGTGACTACCTTGTTAAACAAATGGATGGAGCTGTAATGATCAGAAAAAGGTACAGCAGCAGTTTTTCCATCAGTACTAGAATTTAGTTCCCTGTCAACATGATGGAAGGACACTATTCTCAAAATACATGCACCCTTGTATGTTGCATTCGCTCTGTCTCTGTTTCTCCCATACCATCATCTAACCAATCATCTTCTCTGTTTGTCCCATACATCATCTAACCAATCATCTTTTATTTTCTATTTCCATCATCCTCTCTTTGTTTCTGCACTGCTGTCTCTCTATTTTTCCCTCTCTCACTCTCACCCCTCATTCACCCCCCCCCCCTTCCTGTTGACTGGTGGCAGCACAGATGTAGAGTGGGATATTGTTATATAGGCATGGAGCTGTTTGTGTATGGAGGGTGTGTGGAGTGGCTCCCTGGCCACCTCAATCTATGACCTTATATTTGCCAAGAGCCAAGGGATGAGAATCACACAGCTGTCAGTGCCCCTCCCTCCCTCCCTCCCTCCCTCCCTCCCTCCCTCCCTCCCTCCCTCCCTCCCTCCCTCCCTCCCTCCCTCCCTCCCTCCCTCCCTCCCTCCCTCCCTCTCTCTCTACCTCTCTCTCATTATTTCCGGTAGATTGAAATTGCAAAAGATATTTGGTCTAATGTTAATTTGAATGCCTGAGTGTTACATTTGGGAGGCTGACCAAATACCGTTGCCTTTCCCTTTCTTTCTTGGCACAGTCTCTGAGTTGGGATAGCATATGCAAACATGTTCTGTTGTTGGGATGCTTGTTAGTTTAGATAAACTTCATAGGAGCAGGAGAGAGGGTTGTTTTGAAACACTGAGATACAGCCGGCGGGCATGTGCAATTAGTCTGACTTGGTGAAATGTTTATTTAAAATGTTTTCTGCTTGAGGATCGGAGAATGGATTTTTGTGGGACTATTTCAAAATCTTTTTTTTTACACTCATTAAAAAGCATTGGATTTGCTTAAGCAACTGATGTTTAGTCTTATCCTGTCAGTGGAATTCTTCTGTTCTTCAAAGACCAATTGTTTTTTGTTCTTGTCTTCACCCATTTCATAAAATGGACCTTACCGTGGCTGGACAATCTCTCATTTAGACTGCCCTGGTTAGTCTGCCTGTGCTAGAGGGGCCTAGGCGCTGCTGAAAGCCTGGGGTAGGGATTGCTCTGGGTATGGGAGGTCAGGGCAGCCTGTCCTGCCTGTGTGCTCACCGAGGTCCCATCATTAGGCAGACCCAACGGTGTGATGATCAGCCTGCACTACCCACCACCTGAGCACCACTCTCCTCTTCTCTCCTCCACACAGCTGCTGCCCATCCCTCATACACACTGAACACAGCGCCTAGCTCCACTGGAGGCAATGTGCACAGGCACAGGCACAGGCACAGGCACAGGCACAGGCACAGGCACAGGCACAGTTGAATGAACACGCGTGCACCTACCCAATAGTCCCTCTGGAGGTAGGTTGGTCCCTATGCACAATGCTGATTCTAAAGCTGTTTATCATATAGCAACACACACAGACACACTATCTGTTAGAAGGACAACATTCCTTTTCCATTTCACTCTCGTGTCATATCCCGTCCCGCCAATCCAAACGCTCATTTACGCAGTCTGCGTTTCACTGAAAGCGTTATTCGGCGTCCTCTGATAAAACGGTAGGCGGTTGATGTGTACGGACGTGACTCTGGGAGACCCAATTCAGCAGACACAGCTGCCACAGGAGATGTGTAATGTGTGGGTATCTCTCCCAGTGTCATACTGTTGACAGGTTTTTCAGGAACTCAGCGTGAATTCATTGGCAGGCATCTATAAGTAGCTGACACCTGTGCGTGTTTTAAGAGCTCCTTATACAGACAATAGCACACATCTGAGGGTCTCCCTGAAACAGCTGCTTGTGGGCATATAACAGCAATTTCTAGGCGTGTGTTTGAATGCATTAGCTGTTTTAGTTATTTCGATGTAGATGAGATAGTTGATCTATGTAAGAGGACTCAGTAGAGCATGCTGATCTGTGTAATACTGTACTGTACAGAGAAATGATCAGGGTGTAGGAATCCCCTGCTGTAAAACGCAGCAATGGATAATGTATTTGAGAATCTGTGGTGAGAGACCACATGAGATCACTCCATCCATCATCCAACCTCCCTCCACACACACACACACACACACACACACACACACACACACACACACACACACACACACACACACACACACACACACACACACACACACACACACACACACACACACACACACACACACACACACACACACACACACACACACACACACACACACACACTCTCTCCACCTGAGACCTACACATACAGCAGACGAACCAAACCACCCACGTCTCTCTCTCTATCTCTAGATAGTTCAGATACTTCAGTGTCATTACGGTTCAACTGTTCTGTTGTATTGTTAACATATGTTAAGGTTGAACACTGACAGTTTTGAAGCTTCAATGAGGCTTACACAAGTGTTTGAGTTCCTTAAAAGCATATGTAAATCGCAATGTTGGGATAATTAACTCTTTGTTACAATATGTAAATAATAATGTTATTATTATTATTATATTAGAATATGTAATGTGCAGAAATATTCATTTTTTTAAATGTATTTGTAATGCACAAACTTAACATGATGAATAGGAATTACATTTACTTTTTGACGGGTGGTCAAAAATAACTACCTGAAAGCTACGTCCCTAATAAGGCACGCCTTAAAAAAGACCCACCTGCTAGGTCAACCCAGCATGAAAGTATATAACAACCCAAATGATGGTTAAAGGAATTCCATCAACCCAACATGTTGGTTTATTCACACAACCCAATGGGCTGGGTCAGAATAACCCAGCGTGTGTTCTGTCCAATATTTACCCAGCGCTGGGTTACCAAATAGCCAAATTGGGTTGTTTTTAACCCCACATTTTTTTGTGTGAACATAACAGCGAGCAGACAGCATTCACACACATTATTTTCCTTCCCAGACTTCCGTTGGCGATGTGTTAGTCTAAGGTTGTCATGGCCATTGCTGCAAGAAGACCAAGGTGCAGCGTGGTCAGCGTACATTTCCTTTTTATTAAAAATGTCGCCAACAAAACAACAAACGAAAGAAACAACCGTGAAGCTTACAGGGCATTAGTGCCACAAACAAAGTTAACTACCCACACTGAAAGGAGGGAAAAAGGGCTACCTAAGTATGGTTCCCAATCAGAGACAACGATAGACAGCTGTCCCTGATTGAGAACCATACCTGGCCAAAACATAGAAATAAAGAAATATAGAAAACAAAACATAGAATGCCCACCCCACATCACACCCTGACCTAACCAAATAGAGAAATTAAACGGCTCTCTAAGGTCAGGGCATGACAACGGTGCTTCACAACCTTGTAAGAAACATGTGTTCATCCACTGCAGACAGGTAGTACTCTTGTATTATTGGCACTTTGCCTCCCTAGATCATGAAACGGCTGACATAAATAAGGATGAGTGGGTGTAACAGCTAGGTCTTCTAGAAAGTGGACTTGGACAGACAGTCTCTTTGGCTGGACAAATCACTTTCGTCCTCTAAAGGTCACGACAGGCATATCGGCACCTTCTGAGGAATAGCGAACGGAACACAATGGTTTTTACTGCTCAGATGCACAACCAAAGCCAATGACTTTTCCATGTGTCAACATAACTATCCTCTGGGGTCAGGTTTGTGCAGAAGTGGAGGTGTGTGTGTAGGCGGTTTTGTAGGGGTGTGTGCACAAAAGGGTACGGTAAGTAAGTATGCAGGACTGTGTATTTGTATCAGTGTGTAGATAGTGTTGCCATAATATGTACTGTATGTAACATGTAAACAGTTATACTGTAGTTTCAATTATGAAATCTAAAGTGTAGTCCTTTGGGTTTTTGTGTATGTGTGCGACTAAGCAGTATGTATTGGTGTGCCTTTGTGTGTGTGTGTTGGACTGCTAGAGTGTAGCTCTCTCCTCCATCGCTCCTCGCTCTCCTGATTAAATCAGCAATCCAGATAAATTGTTGGTCTGTTTCGCAGCAGACACAATGAGTAAATTAAAAGCAGGCGCTGACAGAGAACCATATGGTACAAGTCTCTGGAAGAGGGGGAAAAAAGCAAAGATTAATTGATAATAGCTAGCTCCTTCACCACCTCCAACAGGGGTTTGTAGACGCTGGCGGAATTTTAACAGCAAGCTCATACTCAAAAACCCAGGAGGGAACAGCCAGTCCCAGACAATATGGTTTCTATGTTGATAACGTTGCTTTCTTGATTTTGTTAAGCTCTCCATATTGAAAGTGATGCTGAAGACTTAAACAAGCAGCAAATCCCTCATGTGAGAGAGAGAGAGAAGGGGAAAGAGAGTGGGAGCGCTCATAGCACAGTGGGACATGTCTGTGTGTCTGTGTGTCTGTGTCTGTGTGTCTGTGTGTCTGTGTCTGTGTGTCTGTGCCTGTGCAAAGCATGGAACCACACCAGTGGAGGCTGCTGAGGGGAGGATGGCTCATAATAATGGCTGGAACAGAGCGAATGGAATGGCATCAAACACATGGAAACCACGTGTTTGATGTATTTGATACCATTCCACTAATTCTGCTCCAGCCATTACCACGAGCCCGTCCTTCCCAATTAAGGTGCCACCAGCCTCCTGTGAACCACACCCACCTCTACATATACTGTATTGCTAATAGATGTGACAAGAAAATAGATAAATATGTAGGATCTTAATTTGAGATAGTTTGCTAGAGCAGGAAAATAATGCTCTAACATGAATTTTGTGGATTATAATTCATGGATTTTTTTTGTAGGGGTTGATACATTTTTCATTAGGGCAGATCAAGTGTGACATTTTAAAGTGGAAACCTCAAATACTCTACTGTGCAGGAAAAGTCCTGCAACAGGACGGACAAATTAAGATACGGCATCTGAAAAGAGGAAGTTAGATATATAGCATCTGTTCTCAACGTGCACATAATTACAGTGGATGTTTCAAATGTTAGCATCCACCATAGGAGAGAACAGGTAACTACAAGGCATTCATAACCATAAACCTAAGCTATATGTATGCATGCTATGTTTTGTTTCTCCTTAGGCATTACGGACCAGCTGCTGTGGAGGAGTAAGGCAGTGTATTTGCTTCCTTCTGAACACAGTCAGTGAGGTATAAAGATCCATGTTACTGTGTGGCGTTGTTTTCTCTGGCCCACTGTGAGTGTCAGTGGTCAGTGACACGGTGTGTTGGTGTTGACCTCTCCAGCCTGTGATTGGTTGAAATGATGATGGTGTGGTGTTAGTGGGGTCTCTGGTGCAGGGCCGCAGAGCCAGTCAACCCCACGCTGCAGAGCTGGAGGGATCCTCCCTGGGCTGAGGCAGAGAGAGGCCACTCAGGGGAAATGAGCCCTCTCCACTCATAAACAGATTCATCATCAGGCCTGACAAGCCACGCACCGCATAAAGATGAGCTTAAGTGCAGAGGGAGGGAAGACGAAGGGGGGAGATGGAAGAAAGGATGGAGGGATGGGGAGAGAGTGAGGGAGAGCAAAGGGGGGTTAGAGAGCAAAGAAGTTCAATCTGAGTAAGGTGGAGATGAAAAATAAAAAAATAAATGCTGAAAGGTGCAAGGATAGTTGTAGTAACAGAACGCGTGCATGTAATAAGTGGGATATTAAGGTTTCCATGGTGAAACTGGCATATCATTGTTGTATTTCATTTTTGACCCCACCCACTACCCCTGCCTCCGCATAGGGACAGAGTGGACTTTTCAGGTGCACTTCCTGCCATGTGGTTCGGTGATACCAACTAACGCAGAGTGATGCTGACAGAATAGCATGTTCCTTCCATGGTGGAGGTGGACAGAAGAGATGATGGGTGATGGGTACAGGGTGTGCAGCACAGGGGGCAAGGGGTTCCGGGCGTGGTGGAGCAGAGAGAGCAGCCAGGCAGCAGAGGAGATGACATGGACCTCTGAAATGGAGGAGCGGAGGGGAGCCGTACATCGGACTGACAGCCCATAATTATGGCTCATTTTCAGTCATTAAACTATGGAGAGAGAGAGCAGCACTCACACAGGGAAGGGCCCTGATTAATAATGAAGCCCCCTCCTGTCTAATACACCCCCCCCCCCCCCCACACACACACACACACACGCAAACACACGCGCGCTCATCCCAAAAACACTCTCACATTAAAAATACCCAACTCTAAAAATTAATATATTCAGATAAAAGAAGGGGCTAAAGACAGAGAAAGGGAGAAAAGAAAACCGTCCCAGTTGGAGAACAATACCCAATCAGTAGTGCCCTTTGTCTTCCACTTCCTGTTTACTACAGACTAGTCTGGTTTAATCCAGTTGCTGAGAGGCAGCTGGAGCTGTCCACAGCATGGGGGTGCTGAACACAAAATGAGTCACTTTCAAGAGTTACCGTCTTATGTGTGACCCAACCCTTTACAGATAGGATTTCTTTGTGTGATCTACCTACAGCAGTCAGTAAAGTAGACAGTCCTTCCCCCCCATCTATCAATCCATGCTGCTCCTCTCCTGCAGGAGCCAGTTGTTCGTTCTTCCTGCTCCAGGGCAGGTGTACAGTAGGGCTGCTTTGGGCTGAGCTTCTGTCAGAGTCAGGCTGTTTGATGGCTGACACCCCCTCTTACCCTCCACCCTCCCCTGTTCCCCCTGTTCCCCCTCTCCCCCCTCCCAACCCCTGCTCCTGCCTGTTGTCAGGGGACCTCCACTGCCTTTGAACTCCTCCACTGGCACCCCGCAATGATCAAGCTTGGAGCTGCTCCTCATATGAAATATTGAAAAGACAGAAGGGACATATTCTAGTAGTCTATGTGGGCCAGGAGTGGGGAAGGAAACAAAAGAGCAGAACAAGGAGAGGGAGTTATGGGAGGGAGAGGAGAGGAGAGGAGAGGAGAGGAGAGGAGAGGAGAGGAGAGGAGAGGAGAGGAGAGGAGAGGAGAGGAGAGGAGAGGAGAGGAGAGGAGAGGAGAGGAGAGTTATGGGAGGGAGATGAAAGAAAGGAAAGGAAAGGAAGGGAGGGAGGGAGTTATGGGAGGGAGAGGAGAGGAAACGAGAGGAGAGGAAACGAGAGGAGAGGAGAGGGAGTTATGTGAGGGAGAGGAGAGGAGTTATGGGGAGAGGGGAGAGGAGAGGGAGTTGTGGGAGGGAGAGGAGAGGAGAGGGGGGAGTTATGGGAGAGAGAGGAGAGGGAGGGAGTTATGAGAGGAGAGGAGAGGAGAGGAGAGGAGAGGAGAGGAGAGGAGAGGAGAGGAGAGGAGAGGGAGTTATGGGAGGGAGGGAGAGGAGAGGGGAGAGTAGAGGGGAGGGAAGGGAGTTATGGGAGGGAGAGGAGAGGGAGTTATGGGAGGGAGAGGAGAGGGGAGGAGAGGGAGTTATGGGAGGGAGAGTAGAGGAGTTATGGGGGAGAGGAGAGGAGTTATGGGAGGGAGAGGAGAGGAGTTATGGGAGGGAGAGGAGAGGATCTCTGATCCTTGTTCTGAACCCAGTGTGAGTTATAGTGGTTCCTATCTCTACAACAGCTTCACAGTGTCTGTCAGATTTCTATATAACAGAGAATATAATACTGCTTTTTGATTTTAAAGATGCAATATTTATTTAAACTGCATCAATCAGCAGTTTATACAATAAGTAAGCTGAGAGATGGGGTTGGAGACATGTAACCACACTCAAATTCCTAGACAGAGGTACGGATGCAAGGACTGATATCAAAAGTACAGTTTTAACCATGTTTTGAGGCTATATAATCAAATCAAAGTGTATTTGTCACGTGCGCCGAATACAACAGGTGTAGACCTTACAGTGAAATGCTTACTTACAGGCTCTAACCAATAGTGCAAAAAAGGTATTAGGTGAACAATACTGTTTGTTTACAAACATTGGAGTAAAACAAACTTGTATTTTAGGTTCTGATGGGGTCGACAGCCTCTGCCTGACCTAAGCCCATGAGACATTTAGAAGTTACAGTCTTCAAGAATCAATGGGAACATGTCATTCATTTAGAAGTCAAATAATTGATGAAGCAACTGCAGATTTCCCCTTCAAAACGAGCATGCAATATATATATGCCCACCCAAATTATTATAACCATACTGTCATTGCTATTTGATCAAATGCACTGTTAAATTAAAGGCAAAGCGTGTTTCTGTTTCTATGCAGTGTGGATGAAGCATAACTTTACCATGAGGCACACCACAAAACAACCAACACGTTGGAGGAGATTATTAGTGTGTCTATGTGTGCCTCTGCCTGGTTGAAGTCCCATCAAGTCAGTCAGTTAGTCAGGACGTTGCCTTGGGCCTCCCCTCTGGAGTCTGGCTTAGTGGCCAAGCATCATGGGGTAGAAATGATTTGGAGATGCTCTACACCTGTCTGTTGACTTTCAACAAGAATGTACCTATAGTCCATCAATAGATGTTCAACACACTATCTGTAGACCATCAGCAGCATTTCAACATAATGGCTTTAGCATTTCTGGAGCATCTTAACGGTATACAGTTGAAGTCGGACGTTTACATACACCTTAGCCAAATGCATTTAAACTCAGTTTTCACAATTCCTGACATTTAATCCTAGTAAAAAATCCCTGTCTTAGGTCAGTTAGGATCACCACTTTATTTTAAGAATGTGAAATGTCAGAATAATAGTAGGGAGAATGATTTATTTCAGCTTTTATTTCTTTCCCAGTGAGTCATAAGTTTACATACACTACAATTAGTATTTGGTAGCATTGCTTTTAAATTGTTTAACTTGGGTCAAACATTTCTAGTAGCCTTCCACAAGCTTCCCACAGTAAGTTGGGGGAATTTTGGCCCATTCCTCCTGACAAAGCTGGTGTAACGGAGTCAGGTTTGTAGGCCTCCTTGCTCGCACCCGCTTTTTCAGTTCTGCCCACAGATTTTCTATAGGATTGAGGTCAGGGCTTTGTGATGGCCACTCCAATACCTTGACTTTGTTGTCCTTAAGCCATTTAGCCACAACTTTGAAAGTATGCTTGGGGTCATTATCCATTTGGGAGACCCATTTGCGACAAGCTTTAACTTCCTGACTGATGTCTTGAGATGTTGCTTCAATATATCCATATAAGTCGCCTTCCTCATGATGCCATCTATTTTGTGAAGTGCACCAGACCCTCCTGCAGCAAAGCACTCCCACAACATGATGCTGCCACCCCTGTGCTTCACAGTTGTGATGGTGTTCTTCGGCTTGCAAGCCTCACCCTTTTTCCTCCAAACATAACGATGGTCATTATGGCCAAACAGTTCTATTTTTGTTTCATCAGACCAGAGGACATTTCTCCAAAAAGTACGATATTTGTCCCCATGTGCAGTTGCAAACCGTAGTCTGGCGGTTTTTATGGCCGTTTTGGAGCAGTGGCTTCTTCTTGCTGAGCGGCCTTTCAGGTTATGTTGATATAGGACTCGTTATATGACTCGTTTTACTGTGGATATAAATACTTTTGTTTCCTCCAGCATCTTCACAAGGTCCTTTGCTGTTGTTCTGGGATTGATTTGCATTTTTCGCACCAAAGTACGTTCATCTCAAGGAGACAGAACGCGTCTCCTTCCTGAGCAGTATGACGGCTGCGTGGTCCCATGGTGTTTATACTTGCGTACTATTGTTTGTACAGATGAACGTGGTACCTTCAGGCATTTGGAAATTGCTCCCAAGGATGAACTGGACTTGTGGAGGTCTACAATTTTTTTCCCTGAGGTCTTGGCTGATTTCTTTTGATTTTCCCATGATGTCAAGCAAAGAGGCACTGAGTTTGAAGGTAGGTCTTGACATACATCCACAGGTACACCTCCAATTGACTCAAATTATGTCAATTAGCCTATCAGAAGCTTCTAAAGCCATGACATAATGTTCTGGAATTTTCCAAGCTGTTTAAAGGCACAGTCAATTTAGTGTATGTAAACTTCTGACCCACTGAAATTGTGATACAGTGAATTATAGGTGAAATAATCTGTTTGTAAACAATTGTTGGAAAAATTACTTGTCATTGTCACACCCTGACCTTAGAGATCCTTTTTATGTCTCTATTTTGGTTTGGCCAGGTGTGGTTCTCAATCAGAGGCAGCTGTCTATCGTTGTCTCTGATTGAGAACCATACTTAGGTAGCCTTTTCCCACCTGTGTTTTGTGGGTAGTTGTTTTCTGTTTTGTGTTGCTGCACCTGACAGGACTGTTTCGTTTCGTTCATTCTCTTTGTTATTTTGTTTAGTGTTCTGTTTTAATAAATTAACATGAACACTTACCACGCTGCGCTTTGGTCCGATGATTCCTCATCTTCAGACGACGAACGTTACAGTCATGCACAAAGTAGATGTCCTAACCGTCTTGCCAAAACTATAGTTTGTTAAAACCTGTTGAGGATAGAGGGCGCTATTTTCACCTTGGGAAAAAATCGTGCCCAATTTAAACGGCCTCGTACTCTATTCTTGCTCGTACAATATGCATATTATTATTACTATTGGATAGAAAACACTCTCAAGTTTCTAAAACCGTTTGAATTATATCTGTGAGTAAAACAGAACTCATTTTGCAGCAAACTTCCTGTCAGAAAGTGAAAAATCTGAAATCGAGGCTCTGTTCCAGGGCCTCCCTATAAATTTGCTTGAAATCTATTAGTATACATGCACTTCATACGCCTTCCACTAGATGTCAATAGGCTGTGAGAGGTGAAATGGGGTTTCTAGGTATATCTATGGTCAAAAGAGAGAGCTTGGAATGACATGACCCCAAATTCCTTTGTTCAGGAAGGCGCAGAAAGGTCATCAGTATTGGCTTCTGAAAAGCATTCGTTATAGACGTCTAATATCTCCGGCTTTGATTTTATTTGATAAATGTGATAATATCATCGTAAAGTATGTTTTTTCAATATAGTTTTATCAGATTATTGAATTTTTTTCGGGAGTTTTGCCGTGTTCCGTTCTCTGCGTTTGTTCACGATGGACAGCTTCGCGCCACTTGGCTAGTTTTGCTTGCTAATTCGAGAGGGAAAAAGGACATTCTAAAACCAAACAACGATTGTTCTGGACAAAGGACCCCTTGTGCAAGATTCTGATGGAAGCTCAACAAAAGTAGGACCCATTTATGATGTTATTTCCTATTTCTGTCGAAAATGTGTTGTTGTGTTTTCCGCCTTGATTTTTGGCGCTGTCTCGCTATAACGTAAGCTGTATGTCGTACTGAAGTTATTTTTAGAATTCTAACACGGCGATTGCATTAAGAACTAGTGTATCTATCATTTCCTATACAACATGTATTTTTTAGTATAGTTTATGAATAGTTATTTGGTCAGAATAGGTGAGTGTCAGAAATATATCCGGAGATTCTGGAAAATAGTTGCTACATTTTCACAATGTATAACCACGGATTTCAGCTCTAAATATGCACATTTTCGAACAAACCATATATGTATTGTGTAATATGATGTTATAGGACTGTCATCTGATGAAGTTTATGAAGGTTAGTGAAATAATTACACAATATAGCATTATATTAGCTTATCTTTTGCTGGTTTTGTCGCTATCAATACTGTTGCCTTGAATCAATGCTGTTGTGTGGTAGGCTATTGTAGTAAGCTAATATAATGCTATATCGTGTTTTCGCTGTAAAACACTTAAAAAATCGGAAATATTGGCTGGATTCACAAGATGTTTGTCTTTCATTTGCTGTACACCATGTATTTTTCAGAAATGTTTTATGATGAGTATTTAGGTATTTCACGTTGGTCTCTATAATTACTCTGGCTGCTTCGGTGCTATTTGTGATGGTAGCTGTGATGGTAGCTGCAATGTAAAACTGATTTATACCTCAAATATGCACATTTTTCTAACAAAACATAGATTTATTGTATAACATGTTATAAGACTGTCATCTGATGAAGTTGTTTCTTGGTTAGTTTGGTTGGTTCTTGGTTAGTTTGGTTGGTTTTGTGCAAGCTACCTGTGCTGTGAAAGAAATGTCTGTGCTTTTTTGTATTTGGTGGTGAGCTAACATAAATATACGTGGTGTTTTCGCTGTAAAACATTTTAAAAATCGGACATGTTGACTGGATTCACAAGATGTTTATCTTTCATTTGCTGTATTGGACTTGTTAATGTGTGAAAGTTAAATATTTCTCAAAAATATTTTTTTGAATTTCGCGCTCTGCCTTTTCAGTGGAATGTGGGAGGAGTTCCGCTAGCTGAACCCCGGGGCTAGACAGGTTAACAAGACATTTGTGGAGTGGTTGAAAAATGTGTTTTAATGACTCCAACCTAAGTGTACGTAAACTTCTGACTTCAACTGTATCTTATCATTTTCAACAAGTTAGTCTATAGTCCATCTATAGATGCTCAACACACCATCTGTTGACATGTTACTGATAGTTTGCAGCGCTTCTACAAATGGACTATCCAAATAAAGTGTTACCAAAATCACAGACTCTAATTCAGAACACAGTCTCTCTGATCTGTTAGTCTGACTCCTCATTCCCTCTCCCAATGCTGCCAGACTTATGGGGCCCCCTCTCTCACCCCTCTGCCCTGCCAGCCCATCCAGTCAGGCTCCGGTGCAGGTGCCCCCCCTGTCCCCACCACTCCCCCAGAGAGGGCCAGCCTGGTCCCAGCTGGTTGCTCTAACACATTCCACTGCAGCCTAATGACGGTGGGGACCAGTGGGCCACTCTGACCCCAGCCCTAACACCCCTTCATGGCCCCCCAGGGACACAGCGGGGGAGAGGAGGGGGGAGCGTGACACAGATAAGGGAGGACACTCCAGGTGGCAGGATAGCGCAGGGAATTGGAAGTCATGAATATATTAACTGACTGGAGTAATGAATTCAAATTAAATTATACGTGCTGAGTGGAAGGCCTAGTGAACACGTCAGGATATTTAGGGGGCAAATAATTACACCTTTCAGCCAGTATGATAAAAAAAGGAACTGCACAAGACGTATAGCCACTGCTGTCAAATTCCCAACTCTAACTCAAGCTCTCAGAAAGTTAGCAGTGGAAAAGGAGAAGGGTAGTTATTAGAACCCAGTGTGTGGAGCTGGATCAGTGGAGTTCTCCATCCCCCAGCAGCACCAGAACAGCAGTGTCCTCCAGCCTCCAGCCCTGTGGTCCTGGGTTGGCTGATGCAGAGACTGACCCCATGAGGCAGGGCCAAGCCAGATCAGGAGGTGAGAGAGTGCCCAGCTGTCACTCTGGGCTGTGATTGGGGCACAGTCACAACGGCCCTGGGGGCGACTGTCAGTCCAGAATTCCCTCTGCTCTCCTCAGCTCGGGGCTGGGGGGCCAGAAGGATGGGGGCCAGGAGGCTGGGGGCCAGAGGGTTGATTGGGCTTGGCATTAGGGGTAGGAACCAGGATAGCCTCCCCTGAAACTGTCCATGGCCAAGAAGAGGAGGGGGAGGAGGAGGGAGATGGGAGAGGGAGGAGGCCAAGGTCCTCCAAACAGCCTGAGGCTAGAAGGGAATGATTCCCCTCTCTTTTGTTCAGCTGATCCTGTAAACAATCAAAGTCCCTGTTGGCCTGCTGAACGCTAGTCTGTCCATACGGTCCGGGACCGCTCTGTTCTGTTCCATCAGCAACCAGTCAACAGGATCTGCTGCCAGGGTAAATAGCATCCAGATTTAAAGAGCTATTTTGATTTCCTCATGAAAGTGTCATTAACTGCCCTGGACATCCCAGAGTCCTTTGTTTTCCTTATTCCCAGCATCCCCTGGGTCCTACTCTGCGCCTGCTTTATGTGCTGTAGAATTGTGGGATAGTGGTCTGGTAAATAGCAGTCTAATCAGAGAGAGCTGGGGAAGATGACGCTGAATATGAAGGGGGAAAATTAAACACTTTAATTTGCTTTTGCATGGGGTAATGTGCAAATGACAAGAGCAATCTGAAATTAATGGAAGACAATGTAGGAGCTGCACGTCAAGGCATTGTTTTAATTATGAATACTGAAAGCCAATTAAACCACAACCACACTGGCGGTGAATTTTCTGACTATTTGGCAAGATGGAGAGATGGAGAGAGAGATATGGAGGAGGCAGAGTGAGATTAGGAGAGATGGAGATGGGGGGGATAACCAGCCTCTCACACAGCCTTCAACTTTGTCCTCTTCCCCTCAGTCTATCTCTCACAAGCAATCTAATTTTCTTATTCACTTGCTGTCCTTGCATCCCCTTTATATTTTCTTATTTATCCATGCTTCTGCATCTACTCGGAATCTCCTTATCACACCTTCCTCCCCTAATCTTCGCTCTCCTTCTCTCATCTCCTCTCTTCTCCTCCATCCCCTCTCTCCTCTTTATCTTGTTCAACAGCTCATACCCTCTGCCTCTCACTCTGTGGAATTACAAGGTTTAGGACCCTCTCTCGGCTGGCCCGTGGACACACACACACGATAGGAAGAGGGCATCAGTTGTTTGGAGGTCTGATGTACACAGTCAAGGTTGAGTTTCAACATAGGACAGCCTCTCTGTTTCCTTTCTTTTCTCTCTTTTCTCTCTCTCTCTCTCGTAAAGCTACACATTGAAAAGTATCACTGGACAGAGAATGTTTTCCATTTGTAAACATAAAGAAAGCTGATCAACAAAACAGATGACAATAAAAAAGTAATTGTGACGAATAAGTGTTTATTTTGAGTAGAATAAGAATTTGTCCTAATTAGTAAACACACAGAGGTTTATACTGATTTAATATCGACACTCTTTATTTCTAAATATACATAGATACACTTATCTTACATCTAGCCCACAGTACATTCCAGATGACAGGTCTGTAAACATCACTGTGTGTGTGCGTGTTATAAGCATATGCAATGTGGCTTAATACAATGTGAGCTGTAGTATTTGGCTACAGGGGGAATATATTATGCACTGGGTGATGGGTGGGTAGGATGGGGACAGGATGAGGAGTACGGTGCCGTTGGGTTCCGGGGGTGGGGGGTGCAGATTAGAAGGTGCGAGACAGCAGATGGGTCTAAAAAAGCCCCCAGCTCCCGACACTGAACAACGACTGGGGGTGGGGATGATATTGAGGTGGCAAATCATTTTCTGTATTATAATAAATGTGTTATAATCAGATAGTATGAAGAGTCTTAATCTATAGCACCTGATTAATGAGGAAATGTACATTTTAAGAGTATTGAAGACATGCGTTTAACATTTTAATCTAATACCGACTGATATGTGTAAATTTGTATAATCTCTGCAAAAATACATAAACACGAGCATGTTTTTGTCTTTCTGTTAAGAATGTGTATGTGGATAATTTGAGAGAGGACTTGAGCAGAAGAGATGTTGACGGGAGATGAGATGAGCAAAGTCATGATGCCCGACCATATGGATAGCTCCTGTAATGCACGTCTCGCTCCCAGATGGCGCCTGCAGCTAGAATAAGAGCAAAGCCATTGTTTAACCATCACAACTATTATAATAAGGGAACGGGAGAGAAAAAGGAACAAAATATGTATGCATCAGAAATCTGTTCCCTATGTTGAGCTGGTGTCCAGAAGGGATCTTTCCTGAGAGAAAACAACCAGTAGTCCAGTAATTAACTGATATGATAATGAATGCCTAATTATGTCCATAGACGACCATGCTAGGCTGCCTACACCCTGCCCCGTGACCCGCTTTTGGCAAACTGTCATTTCATCTCGTCACTTCATAGGAAGGGCTTATCAAACATGACCTCAAAATAGACAGGCTTCTGCACACCCCTACCTCCCCCAACTTCCCCGTCTGCCCCCACTGCACCCTCTCTGGTCCTGAGTGGGTGTGTGGACATGGTGACACCTAAAGATGATTGTGCGCGATGGGGGAGACTGGAAGAGAGGGGGTCTGGCATCAGTGCTTTGTGGGTATGAATTCCTCCTCTGACAGAGTAGTGTCTATTTGCCCTGGGTGCTGCTAGGATACGATGTGACGGGGCTGTTTTAGCAGGCGTGGCACGGCGG
The DNA here is from genome assembly GCF_045679555.1 of Salvelinus alpinus. Taxonomy (NCBI): domain Eukaryota; kingdom Metazoa; phylum Chordata; class Actinopteri; order Salmoniformes; family Salmonidae; genus Salvelinus; species Salvelinus alpinus. Next base: position 32,923,038 of record NC_092090.1, read on the forward strand.
GAGGATTCTGTTGTCTGGAGAAGCTGTCATTACTCTTAACCCTGTGAGTCCAAACACATTAAGCCCCAGTGAGAATGATGCCCCTTCACTCTCCATTTAACTGTGTGCTCAGATAAAACTCACATAACGGCATGCCTGTCTAATTTCTGTGCCACTCACGCAGGCTCGAAAGTGATGATGATAATCTATGGTATTGTTGCGTTTTCAAACCATATGGTTTACAACCATTATGATATCCTCACATGCTGTGTACAGATGAAAAAGGGAAAGGGGTGAATAGAAAGAGTAAAGTATCGAAAAGAGTATTTGTTGGCTTATGTGTAGTGACTAAATATGACAGAATAATCTGCTTGGTAATGTATAGTACCTGTCATACAATACAACGCCACCTTCAGGGCTGTACATACTACTGCAAGTCCATGACCTTCCATGGGCTCACCCTCAACATCTCCCCAACATCTCATAATTCACCTCTCCCAGCAGCCATATGGCGTTACGACAATTTGGTTTCCATGACGACCAATACTCGGTAACGTTTTCCATTTTCCTCTCGCATAGACACTAGTATTGCTATTAGGTGTTGAGACCTACCGTACTATTACTGAACACAAAATATAAACGCAACATGTGAAGTGTTGCTTGAATTTGTTCCCAGAAATGTTATGCACATATGCACAAAAAGCTTATTTCTCTCAAAGTTTGTGCAAAAATTTGTTTACATCCCTGTTAGTGAGGATTTCTCCTTTGCCAAGATAATCCATCCACCTGACAGGTGTGGCATATTAAGAAGATAATTAAACAGCATGATCATTACACAGGTGCTCCTTGTGCGGGGGACAATAAAAGGCCACTCTAAAATGTGCAGTTTTGTCACACAACACAAAGCCACAGATGTCTCATGTTTTGAGGGAGTGTGCAATTGGCATGCTGACTGCAGGAAAGCTGTTGCCAGATAATTGAATGTTCATTATAAATGTTAATTTCTCTACCAACGTCATTTTAGAGAATTTGCCAGTACGTCCAACCGGCCTCACAACCCCAGACCAAGTGTAATCATGCCAGCACAGGACCTCCAGATCCGGCTTCTTCTGTGGGATCGTCTGAGACCAGCCACCCAGACAGCTGATGAAACTGAGGAGTATTTCTGTCTGTAATAAAGCCCTTTTGTGGGGAAAAACCCAATCTGATTGGCTGGGCCTGGCCCTCCAGTGAGTGATCCTTTCTCCCAAGTGGGTGGGCCTATGCCCTCCCAGACCCACCCATGGCTGCGCCCCTGCCCAGTCATGTGAAATCCATAGTTTAGGGCCTAATTTATTTATTTCAATTGACAGATTTCCTCATATGAACCGTAACTCAGTCAAATCGTTGAAATTGCTGCACGTATATTTTTGTTCAGTAGACATGGCAAAATTAAAAAATATTGAATTGAGAGCTTTCTCTCTCCCTTTGTCTGTCTGTCTCTCACCCTGACACCCATCTATTAGGAAACTACAGGCCCAGATATATACATTTGTCTACATGGAGTCATGCACACGCTGTATGTGTGCTCTCACACCTGCTTTTACAAACGCACATTCACATGCACACCACACACACAGCAACACAAACACATACTCTGTCATTCTGTCTCCTCCTCTTTGTGATGTGTAACTCATCCATCTGCAGTGCTCTCTGGTGTTTTTCTCCTGTCACCATGGGGATCCACATCTGTTGGAGCAGGAGAGGAGATGCAGCAGCATTGCTACAGACCAGAGCAGAGATACAATAACCAGTGATTAGGGTTGGAAAGGGAGGGTATATTACTGGAAACTTTCAAAATTTACCAGTGAACTAACTAGGATTTGATGTAATCTATCACAATGTGGCCCTTTTGGGTACTTCAGAATATCACAGGTGTCTGTAATGATCTCGGGCCCTCTGCGTGGCCGTATCACATGTAAAATATATGAAGTCATTTATTAAGATGATTTTCAAAAAAAATAAAATTTTGAATGACAAAGCTGTAAAACATGATCCTAAATATCAACTTAGTGAATACCATTGGTGTTAAATATGAGGGTTTCAGCATGAACTAGCCTTATATATATATATATATTTTTTTTTTTACAAAGTTATTTATTTGACTATGTCTATAAGTATTTGTTGCCAATGTTTTGGCATCAAACTTGTGGCAGTTGTAAAAAAAGTCAATAGTTGGAAGAGTTCCAGAGTTAATTGAAAATAATGCTATTGTTTTTTTTTCATTAATTAAACTATTTTCTCTTGAACCGTATGGTCTATCTACTAGAAACTCATGGACACAGATATAATAAATGAATACTATATATGAATAATTAAAAAAATATATCTTTAAGTTTAAATTGCCAAAAAACTAGATTGCCATATATTTTCTGTTAATTACCAAAATTACCGGTAGAATTGCAACCCTACCAGTGATACACACCTCTGTATCACCATCCAAGGTGTGGCAGAGCTGCAGCTTCACTCTACCTGGGGTGTCACTGACGCTAGTTCTGATCTATATGTCTTATCTTTTCTATTAGGCAGTGTGAGAATTGTTAATGTATGTACAGCAGCGCCTCCGAAGCGTTCTGATAGGACCAGATGTAATGGAAGATAGATGTTTTAGATGGAAAGACAAAGAGCGAGAGAGAGAGAGAGATGTTTTGGGGGTTGATGGAAAATGACGCAAAAGAGAGAGGGATGTGGAGGTCTGGAGAAGTGCAGTGTCATGTAGGTCAGTGTAGAGTGTATCACTGGGGTGTGGCCTTGCGGGACAAAACGCCTCCAACCCCCTTTTCATACACGCATGTGCGCACGCCCACACACACACACACACACACACACACAGAGTAATAGGTCTCAACTTCCAGATGGCCCCCGGCCCAACAGGTGCTCCCTGGGCGGGGGAGGGCTGAGAAGTCTGACATCTGCTGCCCACTCACTACAGTACTACACTACCCTCTCTGACAGACTGCCTACTCCCACCCACACACCCTACGATCTCTCTGGAAAACGTACATACAGTTGAAGTCGGAAGTTTACATACACTTAGGTTTCAACCACTCCACAAATGTCTCGTTAACAAACTATAGTTTTGGCAAGTCGGTTTGTCTCCTTGAGATGAACGTACTTTGGTGCAAATCAATCCCAAAACAACAGCAAAAGACCTTGTGAAGATGCTGGAGGAAACAGGTACAAAAGTATCTATATCCACAGTAAAACGAGTCCTATATTGACATAACCTGAATGGCCGCTCAGCAAGGAAGAAGCCACTGCTCCAAAACCGCCATTAAAAAAGCCAGACTACGGTTTGCAACTGCACATGGGGTTGAAATGTCCTCTGGTCTGATGAAACAAAAATAGAACTGTTTGGTCATAATGACCATCGTTATGTTTGGAGGAAAAAGGGGGAGGCTTGCAAGCCGAAGAACACCATCCCAACCCTGAAGCACAGGGGTGGCAGCATCATGTTGTGGGGGTGCTTTGCTGCAGGAGGGACTGGTGCACTTCACAAAATAGATGGCATCATGAGGAAAGAAAATGATGTGGATATATTGAAGCAACATCTCAAGACATCAGTCAGGAAGTTAAAGCTTGGTCGCAAACGGGTCTTCCAAATGGACAATGACCCCAAGCATACTTCCAAAGTTGTGGAAAAATGGTTTAAGGACAGCAAAGTCAAGGTATTGGAGTGGCCATCACAACGTTCTGACCTCAATCCCATTGAAAATTTGTGGGCAGAACTTAAGTGTGTGTGAGCAAGGAGGACTACAAACCTAACTCAGTTACACCAGCTCTGTGTAAAGCGTCTGTGTGTAGCTGGTGAGATGAGTCAGGCGCAGGACAGCAGATATGAGTAATGAAAGCAATTTTACTCAAATAATAACAATACACGTCGTAAAAAGACAAGGCCACACATTCGGATCGCAATACAATAAACAATTACTCATAAACAAACATGGGGGAACAGAGGGTAAATAATGAACAAGTATTTGGGGAATTGAAACCAGGTGTGTAAGAGAACAGACAAAACAAATGGAAAATTAAAAGTGGATCGGCGATGGCTAGAAGGCCGGTGACGTCGACCGCCGAACGCCGCCTGAACAAGGAGAGGGACCGACTTCGGTGGAAGTCGTGACACTCTGTCAGGAGGAATGGGCCAAAATTCACCCTACTTATTGTGGGAAGCTTGTGGAAGGCTACCTGAAACGTTTGACCCAAGTTAAACAATTTAAAGGCAATGCTACCAAATACTAACTGAGTGTATGTACATTTCTGACCCACTGGGAATGTGATGAAAGAAATAAAAGCTGAAATAAATCATTCTCTCTGCTATTATTCTGACATGTCACATTCTTAAAATAAAGTGGTGATCCTAACTGACCTAAAACAGGGAATTTGTACTAGGATTAAATGTCAGGAATTGTGAAAAACTGAGTTTAAATGTATTTGGCTAAGGTGTATGTAAACCTCCGACTTCAACTGTATATGCACACATCTTCATCCAAACACAACCACCCAGAAACACACACATTGCATAAATTTAAGCAAACACGCAAACAACTGCCAACCACAACACATAAATAAACACAATGGATGCCGTATGGTAAAACACATGGCCTAACTCTACGTTCACACAGTGACAAACACGCGGGCGTTTACAGTGTAACACCTCTCCTGCTCACTGAGTCCTGTATGTATTCTACGGGATTACAGCCCCAGGGCCAGGCATTCTGGCATTCTTTCTCTTTCTTTCGTTCTTTCTTTCTTTCTTTCTTTCTTTCTTTCTTTCTTTCTTTCTTTCTTTCTTTCTTTCTTTCTTTCTTTCTTTCTTTCTTTCTTTCTTTCTTTCTTTCTGCCTGTCTGCCTGCCTGCCTGCCTGTCTGCCTGTCTGCCTGCCTGCCTGCTCTGGTTTCTACAGCATCATCCAACACAGACCCAAGGACAATATGGTTTAATACTCAAAAGGCTGTGGCTGCGTGATACAATAACTAATTAACATGCGTGGCCTTGGGTGTTATGAATGACACTGAATGAATATGGATGGCATTGGTTTTAACACTGCAAGATAATTAGAGGGCATTGATTTATTTTGGCTGATCTATCGCATCAATATGCATTCTGGTCTGTAGTTCACTGTTAGCTTGTTTAATTGCTTATTCAAGTGAGATATTCAGGAGACACGCTTCATTGATAAAGCCACAATCATGGAGGGAAGTGGTTTTCTATTCCTATTACAGCAAATTTGGCAACTTATTGCCAATTACTTTCAACATTGATTGAAAACTTGAAATACTTGGACAGATTGTTTTCCCTACATCTGCTCACTCTGCTGCCTTGAATCTGTTTTGGAAGAAAATTTCTCCCTGGTCTCACACATCTTTCTCTGTGAGTCCTCTGTAATCATGAAAGACCGATTCTGTTATGGTTGGATGTGGAGGTGAAAACAAAAGGATGTGTAAATGATGATCGTCCATGTTTACCCAACATGCTAGTTGTCAGAGCAATGCTTCATTCTCACATACTGTACGGGTGAAATCACAGTTTCTAATGTTAATACGCAATGGGAAAATACCCCTGTCCAAATTCTGGACATCCAGACAGTGTCCATCTCTCAGATATGTACAGTACTACGCCAGATCACTGTATAAAATCAGATTACAGTTTAATCATCAGGCCTCTAAACACCATTTTTCAGTTGATGTGTTCATGGTGCCATTGACATCCTCTCCTTGCTGTGAATGACAGTTCTCTGGGTGTGTCCTCATGTAGCAACACAGGCAGGAGCCAGAGGTTTGGACACACATAAACAGATGATAGTGGCGGGCAGGGCGGGTAGCAGTGGGCACGTCCTCGTTAGCACCAAAAGTGTTGGGCTAAATTGGGCCCCGTCGTCTCCCCTGATCTGCTCTGCCGTCACACCTGCTCTCCAACCCTGCAGCTGTCAGTCAGCCCTGTCAACACACACACACGCTGTCCTCGCCAGGCAACAATGGAGCCCCGATACAGAGGATCAAATCCATATCTCTCTCTGCCCCAGTCTTTCTCGCTCCCTCTCTGCATCTGTTGTTCACAAGACTACAGTACCGCTGACCTGCTTTACAGTTACCAGGGCTGCTTCCTCCTCCAGCACACACACGGTTAATCCTCTCATTACTGGGCTTCACAGACTGACTGGGGAAAGGGGGGGGGGGGTGAGGAGGAGGAGGGGATTGACAGATGGCATATGGAGCGTGTTCTGTCAGGGTAGAGGGAGACAGGGGTGCTTTTAAATAGACCATACCCCTGGCTGGGCAGGGCCTGGGCAGTCTGACTGGGGTTACATTAACCAGATGAATACCTCAGCAGCGATGGTTCACCTCATGGTTCCTACTACTCCCCCCTCCAGCTCCTACAGTCCCCCTCTCACCTTGTCACTCTACTGTTACAGGTCAGAATACGGCACACTAGCAGTACATTCTGCCCTATAAAGCCACGTACTGTACAGGCATTGGCTGTTGAAAATGAGCGTACGCATTCACACTGTGGCACGACAACGTATCTGATGATGTTTTGTTAGTGTGGCAATGTGTTGATTTCTGTCCCTATTCAAATAAACCATCAATAAATACAATTGTGGAGATATTGCCAGATACCATATATTAATATATTACAACTTCATGAGAAGGCAGCAGTAATCTATACTGATCGAAACAGATCGCAACCCCTTTCAACTCATTAATCATGGTGTCAAGTCTCTACATGGTTTGGGTCTTTGTATGTCAACCCAGTGTGCACTGGTAAGAATGAAAAGACAGACCAGGCATAAAAGAGGGTCAGTGGGGTCATGACCTTATCTGCCAGTTAGCATGTACCTGCCCTGTCTAGGCACCATCTCTGAGGCTGCTGGTCAGCTCCTCTCACATCTGTCTGGTCTGACCACACACAGCTGACCCCCGACCTCTCAGCCCCGCCAGGCCATATATTTACATTTGACATTTGTGTCATTTAGCAGAGAAATTAGGGTTAAGTGCCTTGCCCAAGCACACAGACACATTTTTCACCTAGTTGGCTCAGGGATTCGAACCAGTGACCTTTCGTTTACTGGTCCAACGCTCTTAACCACTAGACTACCATCCGCCCACCCCCCCATCTCCCAGCACTCCCCATCTCCCCCTGCTTCCATCCCTGACCGTCTGCCTGTCTAGTTCAGTCTCACGTCCTCTCTCTCTATCCCTGCTTTCTATCCCCCCCTTTCTAACTGAAACAGCATGACCTCCCTCCAGCACACTCACACACTGGCTCCCTCAACAATATTGCTTTTGAACAAGCTCCAATAAACAAACAATTACCAGAGAGGATGACTTATAAGGCTGAATTGCTTCACCATGGCAATGCGTTTAATTTCAGATTTCACAGTCCCCCGGAACAGAAGACAGGAGGCCAAACCAAACATGCTCCCTCTTTCCCAGGCTCTGAGCCAGTTGTGTGTGAGAACAAACACACACACACACTCACAAGTATGCACATACAGCCAGGCAGGCACGTACACATCCCTTCACTGACTTCCGCACCCTGGCTGTTTTGGATGGTCTTTAATTGACTCATAGCCTAATGTCCCATTTTCATGTTAATGTATGGAAGTAACACATAATGACTAGAAGAGACATTCATCTCTATCTGGGGTTTACATGATCCCATAACTGCCTTGCAAATTAAATTGTTCAATCTACAGCCATATATAATCATTAGGGGCAAGTGACCACAGTTTCAGTACACATCTAAAGTAATGGATTGATAAAGTTGTTATGGCAGTGCCCTGGAGTAAGTAAGTAGTCCTTCACAAGCCTGCCTGACCGCAACTCGCCATAACGACTAACATAAAAAAATACACCTAGATCAATACATAGCGAGATAAAACAATTTGAGGGGGATGTAAGTGCTGGCCTCAGGGAGTAGAGTTCTAACAAAGTGTTCATGTTCACCACTCCACCATACTGTAGATGGGGTCAAATGAAACAGTAGAAAAAAATGGAAAAATATGCACTTAACAGGTGCAGGACAGCGGAACGTATCAAAGAAAAAAGAAATGGCCGCAACTCTGGCATGGTGATTTAATCGGACGCACAAAAAAGACCACGTTTCGATCCGAGTTGGATCTTCGTCACGTCATACACCACTGTGAAACACGCCTACTTAAATAACCTCTAGCGAGGTGACAATTTCCTCCTGAGACAAGAGTCCTTTAGGATACATTCCCTCAACACTGTTTCCAAGAGGTATAAACGAGGAACTAAATATAAAACCTTTTCTATAAAATGTGTTTATGGCTATACAAGATATAGCTTATGTTAATTTGACGTCTAAAGTAGATTTTTGGGGCGTTTTAGCTAACCCTACACTTAACCCAATTGTCCTAACCTGCTATGTTTATTCTCCTAACCTGCTTCGTAAGTTCTCCTAACCTGCTATGAAAAGTAAACTCTGACATAAGCTGTATCTATTCTAGTCAAAACCACTCACAGGGTTTCCATTTTCCCTATATAATACAGTATTGTATACAAAATGATTGACACATTTGTCTCACCTGTTTTTAATCTATTGCACACCTATATTACTTGACATGGATAAACAAATCAACATGTATTCATGTTTTTCCATATGTCTACTGTGTAATATGTATTGTTACGTTAATGTACTATATGTATTCAATTGACCGGATGAACATGCCTCTCGAGGTTACTTAAGTAGGTGTGTTTCACAGTGGCATATGACCTGACGCAGATCCAACTCGGATCAATACGTTGTCTTTTTTGGGCATCTGTTACAATCACCATGGGAGCATACCAGAGTTGCGGACATTCTTTTTTTCGTCAAATGAAACAGAACATGTTTCTCCTATAGTCTGTGAGTACAGTATAGAACTAGGGAATGACTTTCCCCCTTGAACCAGACAGGTACATTAACTCAGAATACCAGTATCTCAGAAATTGCTGCAGGGAGGTGTCCAGACAAAACTCTCGCTTTTAATTTTGTTAGTCGATTTCCGTTTTCAGGCCATCACTGGCGATAAGGCAGTCGTGAAAAACTAGAAATGCCATTTCCCATTTAATTCCTGTATCGTCTCCTCTCCTCCTGTCATCTCTGCTCTCTGCAGTAACCCTCCATTGTCCTCCTGCTGGTATTGTTCTGTGGGCCAGATATTACTGGCCCCCTGTTGCATCTGCCAGCCATGAGCCATTGTTCAGCGCCATGCCACACAAACAGAGCTCAATTAGGCAGTCCTTTCTGTAGCAACGTGATTGTTTTGGCCAGATCTCCATCGCAGCACCTGTCTCACACATGTTCAACCCATTGATGGACCCGTAACTTCAACCCTCTCAAATTATTACCATATAAATAGCACACGCCGCACATGCCTAGTTCCTAGAAAAAAATGACTCATCTCATGAATACTTAAAATGAACAGTTAGATAGAAAGATGGAAATGACACCCTCTCTTCTGTTGCGTTTGACATTCTATATCCTCAATCAGGATCTTTAATGAGAGAGGGCACGACTGGAGCATCATGCCTTACACCTCAAGTTTGTATCCCAGAAAAGAGCATTGTTGTTCAGGCTGTGGCCGGTCCATCAGGTGTCCTGTGGCTGGAAGTGGAAGTCCCCAACGGCTAGTTAGTCAGTCTGTGGGTTGGATGCAGGAAGTACAGAGCGGTGATTGCATAATGAAAGCCAGGCAGTGGGCAGGATCCAATCTTCTTAAAGAGGAACCATGTGGTAGTCCCTTCCTCAAACACAAATCCACCAAGGGACAAACACACACATATAGATAACAAATTCACAGAAAGAGTCATGTGCACTCACACACAATAGTACATAATACATGCTACACTGCTGAATTGCAATGTCATTATGTACCTCTATATGGGAACCTATGAGCCCTCCTCTCCTGTAAGTCTCAGCTTCAACCCTTTCTCACCAGTAGGACTGCATTTGTGACCCCTGATCCCTCAGTTGCTGCCACATGTCAAGGTGCTGTGACCAGGCCATTACCACGGAACCCTGTTGCCTGTAGGGTGGTGAGATGAAACAAGTGACCTCATTAACCCAGCCCATCAAAGATCCATTAATGGCCAATTCATTAGGCCCTTTCAAATGCCTCACCACCACAAACATCTTAAAGGGGATATTTCAGGATTCTACTTCCCCAGAGTCAGATGAACTCATGGTCGTGGATACCATTTTTATGTCTCTGCGTGCCTTTTGAAGGAAGTTGCTAACTAGCATTAGCACAATGACTGGAAGTCTATGGTAACTGTTAGCATGTTACTAGATACTATAGACTTCCAGTCATTGCACTAACGCTCGTTAGCATTGGCTCACTAAACTCGCTGACTCTAATCTCAAACTTCCTTCATACTGGATGCATGAGTTCATCTGACTGAGGAGTAGATAAAGGGATACTTCGGAAAGTTGGCCCTTTAACAATAACAGACAGGCGGCAAATAGAGGGGAAGACATGCCTAAGAATGTCATGTTAATTCAAGGGAGCATATTTCTCTGTGTGTGTGTGTGTTGTAACAATGTGTGGCTGACACACAAACATGTCACATGAAAAGCGAAGGGTTTCCTTGTTGTTTGCCATCACAGTGCTTTTAGAGACTATAAATAAATAACTGAACCAGTGGTAGACAGTATTAAGAGATATCCATATCCATCCAACTGTTGTCACATCATAAGGTTAATTAATATGTAATAAGATCAGCGATCACCAAAGGATTTATTGTACCTACTCTTAGACGGCACCTTTTTTTCTAGAACCAAAAAGGGTTCTTCAGCTGTCCCCATAGGAGAACCCTTTGAAGACACCTTTATGGCTCCAGGTAGAACTCTTTTTGGTTCCAGCTAGAACCCTTTCTGGTTCCTGTTAGAAACCTTTTTGGTTCTTTCCACAGGAGGGTTCTACCTGGAACCCAAAAGGGTTCTCTTATAGGGACAGCTGAAGAACCCCTATGAAACCCTTTTTTTCTAAAAGTGCAATGTGGGGAGGATGCAACAACAAAGGATCATAACCATCATATGGTAAAAGCATCGTTGTTATTATTTACAGCACAGTTTGGAGCATGCTACATATCAGCATTAAAAGGATCATTCACCTGACAACACAACAGTCTCCATCTCTTCTGTTTCTGTTAAGTTTACGATGGCATATCCTAGGGACAAATAATAAAGTATGCTTGTCACAGACAGTTACGTCAGCAATGTGTGCTCGGCTTTCTATTAACACCCAATCTGTGATTACTTCATGCAGTTTTACAGTAAATAAAAATTATACAAAACAGACAAAAACAAACCAGTGCATTAGAAACCGCACTAATGTGTCCGTGTACACATAATTCTGTGGAAAACTGTTTGTTTTTAACCTATTATCTGAAGAGACTTCAAAAAAAGCTATAAACTATATAATTCATACCATTTATATTATCATCCGTTTTGATCAACACAACTACTGCTATCTAATTCAACAGGGTCGGCTCTGATGGAATACATATTATCTTGTCACTGAAATACATACTCTTAATCTCTTCACAAACTTCATGGCTTAAGAACCACAGCTAATTAACCAGACGTGAAAACAGGAATACATTTTAATATTGATTTTCACCGCCCCCTTTCTCCCCAGTGCATTGTGTGTGTGTGTGTGTGTGTGTGCATGAGTATGATTATGAATATTTTAAGAGCACATTTAACACGGTGAAGCCAGACTGCCTGAGAGAGGGATTTGCGCCCACTCTTCAGCTAATGACCCTGGGCGCTTCCAGCAAGCTTCTTCATATTTTAAAGAAAGTCGATAGCGCACTAGCCCAGTCAGCAGCATTAAGATTCATACAGACGCCACGGGACCTGAAAAAATTAATAACACGCGTGCCTAACAATCCTTCCTGCGATTTAGTGGAGCACTGAACCCCTCTGCTTGAAATGCAAAGTGGTAATGAATACACAGACAAGATGAATTCTGAACACACATCCCCCTCAACGCACACCCTCACATCCTCTACCTACACACCCTCCTCCCCCACCACCACCACTCAAAGTACACAGAGGAACAACAAAAAAGTTCAGAGCCTCTTTAAGACTTGAGATACGGCGCCTCTGAACAAAAGCTTTTCACATTTCACATCTCTCCCTCTGCTGAATTTTTGAAGACTTCATATTTGCAGCTGTGGGGAGGCATTGGCAGGTCCACTCGCTACAAGGTAGACCATTTTCAAGAATCAATCCCAACAGCTCTCTGGTTGTTTACGACAGACGTGAAGTGTTCACTAGTATGGAGGGCTTTCTGAGGCTCCCTTGTTGAAAAATGGGACAGGTCTGTCAGGAGCTGGCAGCTCACAGAATGAAGACAATAACAGCCGAAGGTGCAGTCACAGTGCACAGCTACACAGAGGAGTCTGCCCTCAGCCACAGAGAGAAGGTGAGGACACAGAACTAGAGGACAATGATGAAGATCCACTGTGGGATTAGAGAGAGGCTCTGTAGATACGATGTGTGAAGTTTCTGGATGGAGGAACAAGTTAACTATGTCTGACTGATTATGTCAGATTATTACCAAGAAATCCTGGATATTGACTATACTATTCCCTTTACAAAAAGACCATTGAGTTAACATTTTACAGTAAAATAGTTATAATGCTTATAATGCATGTATGAGCCTTCAGAGAGCCTATAAGCTCTGTGATGATAGACTCTTCCATGTACAGCCACAGCCCCAGCCACAGCACTGCAGCAGAGCTGGTACTGTTACGTTCTCCCTGGGAGGCTAGACAGCATATGGCACTGTCTCTCTGTGAACACACCACCCAAGCAGAGTGCCAGTCTCAGATAGAGGGGGAGAGAGAGGGGAGGAGGTGGGTAATGTAATGAGAGAAGAGTGAAGCGGAAGACAGACGGATGTCAAGCTTTGTGCAAAGAAATAGGATAGGGGAAATAAAAACAGTGCTCAGTGTTAAAAGAGGAGGATGTATGTTTCAGGTGATTTATTTCTCTCATGTCCACATTACCCATAAACATCATGTATTGCAAACACATGCAATGCCTTAGACATTATAAACACAATCCCTCCATTTGAATTTAGGAAGGAATATGGCAATTTTACTTAAATTGGGAACATATTGTGAAAGAGGACGTATATGGATTAGATTAAAGAATCAAAGTTGACATCTGGATGTAATATAACAGCACGTTCAGATGAATGAAATACTTTAACGTTTCCAAGTGCAAACCCCAAACAGAGCAAGACATTTTGTTTGGTGGCTTGTGGTGAGTCCTCATCTCTAAAAGCGTCTGCTAAATGACAAATATCTCTGAAAGTTAGAGTTAGTCTGGGAGTACATTTGGGAAAAGTCCTGATTGTCGGTCCTGCTCAATTGTTTCCATTTTCTTGGAAGGATGTTGAAAGGGAAAGAAGGGAATCTACAAGTCATTAGTGGGAAACCATCAGCTGGTCCATTGCTCTATGAAGCTTATAATAAAGCCAGTGGAGCAAGCCCCTCAGTGTCTGATTGGTTGAGGATACCTGATGGACGCACCTTAACTAGTTATCACATTCCTCCTATTCATCAGATTTCTTACTGTTTCTACCTGGTGCCTAACTGTAGAGTCACCATACTGTCACTGTGTGACCTGCAGGAAGCAGCTCCCACAAGGCTATCATTTCAGCCCTGGCCTGGCCTGGGTTGGGTCACTTTGTTAATTTAAATTGTATTTTAATTTCACCTTTATTTAACCAGGTAAGCTAGTTGAGAACTTGTTCTCATTTACAACTGCAACCTGGCCCAGATAAAGCAATACAGTGCGACACATACAACAACACGGAGTTACACATGGAATAAACAAGCGTACAGTCAATAACACAATAGAAAAAAAGAAAGTCTATATACAGTGTGTGCAAATGGCGTGAGGAGGAAGGCAACAAATAGGCCATAGTAGCGAGGTAATTACAATATAGCAGATTAACACTGGAGTGATACATGAGCAGATTATGATGATGTGCAAGTAGAGATACTGGTGTGCAAAAGAGCAGAAAAGTAAATAAAAACAATATGGGGATGAGGTAGGTAGATTGGGTGGGCTATTTACAGATGGACTATGTACAGCTGCAGCGATCGGTTAGCTGCTCAGATAGCTGATGTTTAAAGTTAGTGAGGGAAATATAAGTCTCCAGCTTCAGCGATTTTTGCAATTCGTTCCCGTCACTGGCAGCAGAGAACTGAAAGGAAAGGCAGCCAAAGGAGGTGTTGGCTTTGGGGATGACCAGTGAGATATACCTGCTGGAGCGCATGCTACAGGTGCGTGTTGTTATCGTGACCAGTGAGCTGAGATAAGGCGGAGCCTTACCTAGCAAAGACTTATAGATGACCTGGAGCCAGTGGGGCTGGCGACGAATATGTAGCGAGGGCCAGCCGACTAGAGCATACAGGTCGCAGTGGTGGGTGGTACAAGGGACTTTGGTTATAAAACGTATGGCACTGTGATAGTGTGCATCCAGTGTGCTGAGTGGAGTATTGGAAGCCATTTTGTAGATGACATCGCCAAAGTCTAGGATCGGTAGGATAGTCAGTTTTGCTAGGGTACGTTTGGCGGCGTGAGGAGGCTTTGTTGCGAAATAGAAAGCCAATTCTAGATTTGATTTTGGATTGGAGATGTTTAATATGAGTCTGGAAGGAGAGTTCACAGTCTAGCCAGACACCTAGGTATTTGTAGTTGTCCACATATTCTAGGTCAGAACCGTCCAGGGTAGTGATGCTAGTCGGCCGGGCGGGTGCGGGCAGCGAACGGTTGAAAAGCATGCATTTGGTTTTACTAGCGTTTAAGAGCAGTTGGAGGCCACAGAAGGAGTGTTGTATGGCATTGAAGCTCGTTTGGAGGTTAGTTAACACAGTGTCCAAAGAAGGGCCAGATGTATACAGAATGGTGTCGTCTGCATAGAGGTGGATCAGGGAATCACCCGCAGCAAGAGCGACATCATTGATATACACAGAGAAAAGAGACGCCCCGAGAATTGAACCCTGTGGTACCCCCATAGAGACTGCCAGAGGTCCGGACAACAGGCCCTCCGATTTGACACACTGAACTCTGTCTGCGAAGTAGTTGGTGAACCAGGCAAGGCAGTCATTTGAGAAACCAAGGCTGAGTCTGCCGATTGAGTCTGCCAATTGAGTCTGCCGATAAGAATACGGTGATTGACAGAGTCGAAAGCCTTGGCCAGGTCGATGAAGACGGCTGCACAGTACTGTCTTTTATCGATAGCGGTTATGATATCGTTTAGTACCTTGAGCGTGGCTGAGGTGCACCCGTGACCAGCTCAGAAACTGCATTGCACAGCGGAGAGGGTATGGTGGGATTCGAAATGGTCAGTGATCTGTTTATTAACTTGGGTTTCAAAGACTTTAGAAAGGCAGGGCAGGATGGATATAGGTCTATAACAGTTTGGGTCTAGTTTGTTTGAGTCTAGAGTGTCACCCCCTTTGAAGAGGGATGACCGCGGCAGCTTTCCAATCTTTAGGGATCTCGGACGATACGAAAGAGAGGTTGAACAGACTGGTAATAGGGGTTGCAACAGCAGCGGTGGATCATTTTAGAAAGAGAGGGTCCAGATTGTCTTGCCCAGCTGATTTTTACAGGTCCAGGTTTTGCAGCTCTTTCAGAACATCTGCTATCTGGATTTGGGTGAAGGAGAAGCTGGGGAGGCTCGGGCAAGTAGCTGCGGGGGGAGCTGTTGGCCAGGTTTGGGGTAGCCAGGAGGAAAGCATGGCCAGCCGTAGAGAAATGTTCGATTATCATGGATTTATTGGTGGTGACCGTGTTACCTAGCCTCAGTGCAGTGGGCAGTGGGAGGAGGTGCTCTTGTTCTCCATGGACTTTACAATGTCACAGAACTTTTTGGAGTTAGAGCTACAGGATGATGCAAATTTTTGTTTGAAAAAGCTAGCCTTTGCTTTCCTGACTGACTGTGTGTATTGGTTCCTGACTTCCCTGAACAGTTGCATATTGCGGGGACTATTCGATGCTATTGCAGTCCGCCACAGGATGTTTTTGTGCTGGTCGAGGGCAGTCAGGTCTGGAGTGAACCAAGGGCTATATCTGTTCTTAGTTCTACATTTTTTGAAAGGGGCATGCTTATTTAAGATGGTGAGGAAATTACTTTCAAAGAACGACCAGGCATCCTCGACTGACGGGATGAGGTCAATATCCTTCCAGGATACCCGGGCCAGGTCGATTAGAAAGGCCTGCTCGCAGAAGTGATTTAGGGAGCGTTTGACAGTGACGGTCGTTTGACCGCGGACCCATAGCGGATGCAGGCAATGAGGCAGTGATCGCTGAGATCCTGGTTGAAAACAGCAGAGGTGTATTTGGAGGGCAAGTTGGTCAGGATAATATCTATGAGGGTGCCCATGTTTATGGATTTAGGGTTGTACCTGGTGGGTTCCTTGATGATTTGTGTGAGATTGAGGGCATCTAGCTTAGATTGTAGGACTGCCGGGGTGTTAAGCAATTCCCAGTTTAGGTCACCTAACAGAACGAACTCTGAAGATAGATGAGGGGCAATCAATTCACATATGGTTTCCAGGGCACAGCTGGGAGCTGATGGGGGTCTATAACAGGCGGCAACAGTGAGAGACTTATTTCTGGAGAGATACATTTTTTTAATTAGAAGCTCTAACTGTTTGGGCATAGACCTGGAAAGTATGACAGCTTGCAAAGTTCAGTCAAACTCCTCCCCATTTGGCAGTTCCATCTTGACGGAAAATGTTGTAGTTGGGTATGGAGATCTCCGAATTTTTGGTGGCCTTCCTAAGTCAGGATTCAGACACGGCAAGGACATCAGGGTTGGCGGAGTGTGCTAAAGCAGTGAGTAAAACAAACTTAGGGAGGAGGCTTCTGATGTTAACATGCATGAAACCGATTACAGAAGTCAACAAATGGGAGTGCCTGGGGACACGCAGGGCCTGGGTTAGTCTCCACATCACCCGAGGAACAGAGGAGGAGTAGGATGAGGGTACGGCTAAAGGCTATCAAAACTGGTCGTCTAGTGCGTTTGGGGACAGAGAATAAAAGGAGCAGATTTCTGGGCGTGGTAGAATAGAGTCAGGGCATAATGTGCAGACAGGGGTATGGTGGGGTGTGGGTACAGTGGAGGTAAGCCCAGGCACTGAGTGATGATAAGAGAGGTTGCATCTCTGGACGTGCTGGTTATCCTAGGTGAGGTCACCGAAAGTGTGGGGGGGTGGGACAAAGGAGGAATCTGAGGCATGTAGAGTGGGTCTAGGGGCTCCACTGGAAACTAAAACAATGATAACTAATCTAAACAACAGTACACAAGGCATATTGACATTTGAGAGAGACATAAAGCGAGGCATAAAGCAATCACAGGTGTTGATTGGGAGAGCTAGCTAAGACAACAACGGCCAAGACAACAACAGCTAATCAGCTAAGACAACAACAACAGGTAAAATGGCAATGAATGGGCAGAGAGGGTCGGTTAACTACACACAGGGCCTGAGTTCGGGGCTAGGGCCGACAGATAAACGAAGAAAATAAACAAAATAGAGTACCGTGATAAATGAACAGTCCAGCAGGCATCAGCTATGTAGCCAAGTGATCATAGGGTCCAGTGAACAGCAATAGATGGGACAGGGAAGCCGTGGGGTATTCGTTTACTACGCTAGCACGGGGGAGACACAGCGTTTAAAGTTAGCAGGCCGGGGTAAGTAGAAGCGTCTGCTCCGACGTCCGGCGACGGCCGGTTGAGGTCACAGAGGATGGAATTACGTCAGTGGACCAGTCGTGGTGGTACAGCGAGGCGCCTTGTCGACAAAGGGTCCGGGCAAGATGGCGAAATAGGTATTGTAGTTGTAGTAATTTCGTTTGCTAGCCGGGAGATGTGCCTGGCTCACGGCTAACTGATGCTAGCGTCGGGGCAGGGGCGTTAGCCACTATAGCCACTCGGTAGCAGCTAGCTAGCAGCGATGATCCACTGCAATGGTCCAGAGCTTACGGCAAGTACTTTGATTGAGTCCAAGCTCATATACAGTAAATAGGTAGTAGGCTAGAGAGCCATTAATCCCCCATGCAGACGGAGCAGCACTCAAAGGCCATCAGCAGCTCACATAAGCAGCTCATCACCAGCCTGGTGCTCCATATGTGCCTCACACACCAAGGTCCCAGTGGGCCTCAGCCCTGTGCAATGATACTGTCTGCATGCCTTTCTGCCAACAAAGGGCATTTTTTAAAGTCTCTAGTGCCACTGCCCTGGCTAGTGAGCTGCATGGCTAGTCTGCCAACCCCATGGTTGTTTGTTGGCCAGCTCAGTACTGGAGGGTGGGGAGACAGGGGGGTGTCAGAGGTCAGGCACTGAGCAGCTGGGCCAATGACAATGCACACATTATAGCCAATACTAGATTGGCAAAACACACACACATAAACATACAAACACATACTGTACAAACAAAGACACATATACACCACCACCACACGCACGTCATAACCTAATTTTAGCAGTTGCCACACAAAGGAGTACCCCTCAGAAGGAGGAGGGTTTTTCCAAATCCACCTCCAGAGTGAGTGTGATTCTTGGGGGCCAGCATTGATGACATATGCTGTGGGAAGATGGGCAGACAGGAGATGGGTCCAGTGTCATATCTGCAGTGTGTGTTTCAGAGTCCCGAGTGGTGATGATCGCTTATCCCCCTGCCACAGCACATATGTTTGGGATGCGGAACAGTTGGACGTGGCCGAGGGCTAAACTGGGTCAGAGCGACACAGATGGAGCCAAACTCCCAGTGGGTCACTATCAGCAGAACACGAAAAATAACTGCCTTTGAATCTTGACAGAAATGATCTGTTCGGCTACAAAGTATTATTCACTGTAAAGATTTTAAAAATCCAGAACGAAACAAGCACTTGAAATCCAAATAAGGTCACCTATCTTGCTAGGGGCGAACCCCAGGCTCCAAAGTCATGTGGATGTCTGGATCTCTTAAAGATAATAGAAGATGTGCTTTTGTCAAAATCCTCTACCTGATGTCAGATCTCAAATACGTGGTTAATGCAAAATCCTGAAGGGAAAAAAATAGTTGTTTTGCACTACAGTCGAGACTCGAGAGGTTTCTTTTCATGTTACTTTGAAAGAACACGACAGAGTTATCCTGAGAAGAGACACTGTATTTCCTTACAACTGGTGTGAGTACTCTGTAATCACTGTAGGAGATGGAAGTGCTGACGTTTTGGAAAAGGGTACAGTAGTAAAGCTCAGGGAATTGCCCCAGAAAGCTAGCATGTGGGCCTTTCATAGTAGACATTTTAATTAACAGTTCAGCATAAACCAAACATGTTTTTGCACAGATGGGGAGCATTAGGCATCAGTGAGGTCCCAGTCAAGTTCCAAAGAGTGTATGGAGCACAGCTATCCAGTCATAGCAAAGAATGTGATACAATTCCTCTCCAGACAGCTCTGCGGGAAGATAAACACTGTGTTAACCAAAGAGAGTGTCTCTTGTTCTGTTATTTATTTCCTTTCTGAGTTGAAAATATTTCTAAGAGCTTTTCTAACAAATGACCTCGGTGCCTCCGCATCGATCATTTTGAAGACTCAAAAGAGAGTGGAAAGGTCATCCATTCATTCGTAATCATTCCTTAGCAAAAGATTGAATGCATTTTGTTCGCTTTGTACAGAAAAATCCTCAGCTGGCTTTTGAAAGCATCAACAACTTCTCCCAACAAGAAAATAAGCAGTATCTCTGTCTTTCGCCTAGAATAAACCATCGCCCAAGGAAACATATCCCAGTACGCTTGGGTACAGCCCAAACGCAGTGGTCCCGGCCGTGGTGGTTAGTATGTGGGTGGTGTGAGATAGTCATATGTTTACAGTGCTGCATCTCTTGGATGGAAGTCAAGTTTGCAGCTGCAGCACGGAATAATTCATCACCCCCTCCACGGCCGGGAGGATCCACAGGTAGTTGATGAAGTGGCAGTGCCAAGCGTCCCAACTGGCGAAGACAAAGCGCAGCTGCTGAGAGTCAACGCGGCCAGATGCCACTGCCGACGTACCATGTGTTCCAAGTGGGGCAAGAGGGGGAGAGTAGAGGCGCTTGCCAAGATCATTCTCACATGGTGCCAACCTGACACATGTTCTGGCACTCCCGAAGGTTTCTTCTCCCAGCTCACTCCTCTCCTTCCCTCAGATATGAGGGGGGTCCTCTCTCGCTCTCACGCGCTCTCTCCTGTCTGAAGTCTTATATGCCTGTCCTGTGCCAACCGAAAGGGGAGTTGTCGCCCGCTGCCGGCCAAGTTGCACGCCCGCTCCGGAGCTCCGTCAAAACGGCAGGCGCTGGCTGGCATCCTGAGAGGAGAGCGCCAAGAGTGCCAAGAGTCTGTTCGCTAGGTCGCCATGCCCCCCATTGTATCCATCCCAGTATGTCTCTCCAGAGCAGCTCTATATCTAGTGCTGAGTGGCTGGAATTCCAGATCTGCCTTATGCTATGTGTCAGTAACATGGCTGACCTCGACAGACGCAAATAAGCCGTTTTAATCCAAAACAAACATGGTCTTTGTGACCAAAGCACAAACGTAGAAAACAAAAATTTGTATCCACATTCGACAGTTTAGGTTGTATCAGTATAGCGGTGTCATCTGCATGAATAATTACTGAGCCAATATTCTGATAAAGGGATACTCTATGAAGATGATATAGCTGCTGGTGGCATCTTCTCGACTGGCGTTTCCTCTGCGAATGGAATGGCTCTCCCTTTGACGATACTACTTCTGAAACTGGAGGGGAGTTTTTCTGAGACAAAGCCTCCAGTTTCATAGGAACATGCCATCCTCGTTTGCAATGTAGGGGTTCAGGGAAGTGAAAACTTTTTGAATGAGTGCCATGTCTGAACAATTCTTATCTGAGGCCCGCGACTGCCAGCTGGTGGCTGAATGTGCCCGGCTCTGTGAGATGATGCCAAGCTAGTTGGCACGCTGGAGAAGTGGCATAGAGTGATCTAATGCCAAAACAACTCTGTGTGGTGCATATCCCACTTTCTCTCCTCTCTCTTCCATCTCCCTCATGCTCCATGTCTCAGTTTGAATTGACACGTGTTCACAACAGAAGTCTTAGTGAGATTCTCAACAACAGATGCCACCAGGTTGAGGCAAGAGGAGGTGGAAAGAGATTCAAGTTTGCAAACTCCACACATTGAGATTTGACATAGTTTACATTAATGAATGGGTTACTCACAGTCATAGAGGTTATATTAAGAGGTCAGTAAAGTCTTCTACCACTTGATTCCTCATTCCTCAATAAAATAATAATAGAATGATCAAATTGCATAAACATAACTCAATTAAATGTACAACAATCTAGCAAGAGGTTATTGACTCTTTTGTGTTCAAGTGGAGTAGAATCTCCTCCTCCACATCTTTTCCTGGAAAGTATAGCCTAACATCATAATAGAGCACAGATACATCTGTGTTTTAAAGTAGTCATGCATTGCAGTATGAAAATGACTTGTTTGTGTTTATTTAACATGCAGATTTAACAAAACTCACTCACCTGAATTTTCAGTCTCAGATTGCTTTGTTCCGTGTTTCACAACCAGAACTCTAAACTCTAGCTCCAGTTTCCATTCGGGAATTTTATTCTGACGCACCGTCACAAGAATGACCGGTGTTTGGGGAAGGTGAATATTTACATTAGCAGTAGGTTTGAATTACCAGGTTAGCAAACATTGCCCTCTTTGAGAGGACGGATATCGTTTAAGCATACTAACATCGCATGTTAGAATGTAAAACACAGTCGGGGTTTCTCGCTAAAATTAGTCGTCACCAGCCACCGGCATGAACTAGCTAGCTGCTATGTATGAGCATATTCATTGAATGGTGTTACGTTAGTTAGCCAGACAGACTGTTTGCTGAAGTTGCAGAGCTACTTCACTGTATCTGTAAAAGCTTGACTATATCAAAGTGACTTGAAGCAAAAACCAACACTGCGCTCACACCACAAACTGATTATATTCTGTGCCACTGCCTGTCCCTGAATGATTTGTCCTTTCAAAATAAACAGTGTGGCATAGCAAAATATTTGCCAGCAGTCTAGCCTGCACAGTATTCATAGAGGTAGGTGTCACTGCAGATAAAGGCAAACTGCAAGCCTGTCAGAAATACAGTCTTATCACTATAGCAGGGATAGCGCCTATTCTTATGATAACAATTTCACTCAGCCTATGTTAATTATGAATCTCTCAAAATTAACAGGTACTCCAATGTGACCATTGTGTGGCTTGACATCATGAGGATAACATTGGTAGCTTTGAGCAGCATAGTCTCCCATCATGTTGTCAGGGGCAGTACGTCACTTGGTCCCTCTGTGGCTCTCTGCTTTGACTGCTGGCTGGTTACAGTGTGAGGCAGGGCCAGGGAGATGGCTGCTGGGACAGGTCTTGAGGAGAGCCTACACCTCCACAAGAGCAAGGCAGGCTGCAGCAGGGGACAGTGCCCCTGTGTTTTCCAGAGCCCGAGTGTACGGGGACAAGCTGGCCATAGTGGACGACAGTGGGAGCCACAGCTACAGGGTGTTGTATGGCAGTAGTAGGGGCCTGGCTGGGCGTATCAAGGCAGTTTTGGACTGTCCCTCTGGGGACCTGCAGGGAAAGCGCATCTCCTTCCTGTGTGCCAACGATGCCTTGTACACAGTAGCCCAGTGGGCGTCCAGCTGCCCCCCATCTCCAGCCTCAGCTGTCTTCTGGAAGCCCCAGAGACCCAGCCTGTGCCTGGCATCACAGACTGGGCCCAGCGTCCTGCCATGATCATTTACATCAGCGGCACCACAGGCAGGCCCAAAGGGGTTTTCCACACTCACAGCAACATTCAGTCCATGGTAAATAGATTATTCAGTTGTTATATGCATGAATTGTGAGCATAAGATGAATACTGGTGTTATTCTGTGCACTGCTATTTATCATAGTGATGTACTGAGGCATGTTGAATATTTGATCAGTCTGAAGGTTGGACTGAATTTTGAAAGCTAAACTTCAGCTTTTTTTCATTACTGATACTAACCAGGTTTCCATCCAACCTTTTTAGAGTAAAGTACATATCGGATAATAAAATGTCATGACAGTCCTGATGGAAACAGATCATTTTTTTTGGTAAAGGTGTCGTAAAATGAATTATGCAAGAAATGTAGGTGGAAATGCTTATATGAGCAAATACTGATATAAATAACCACCATATCAAAGTAAACTTGGAGTCACGTGATGACATGTTGTGTGGTCATCCCACTACAACTCGTCGGGAAAGCATGCAGTTTATTAGGCTACAGATGAAATAAATGATGCTGAACTTCAAAGGGTGGTGAAAGTGCACGGTGATGAGCTTGATGCTCCTTTCCAATAAATATTGAGGATCTTATTCTGGTGACATGATCATCGATGCTTGGCTGCCGTTTGACAAATCAAAATAAATCTTGCTCTTTTTTCAATAATAATCTCATCGTGTAGGCAACATTTTTTGAGACGACCGTCAGTAGAGTTGAAAATGCGATGGAAACCCATTTAACTTAATTTTTTATTTGGTACATGGGAATTTAACTGCAAAAAAATATTTTTATATGCACCAAGTCATCACGCATAGCCTTTTATCTGCAACAAGTCAATTAGATGGAAACACAACTTAAATTGTTTTTTATAAGGATTTTATAATACATGAAAATCTGTTGCCAATTGGATGGAAACATAGTTAGTTATTTTTTTATTTCCTGCTGTCGGTACTGTGAACTTCAGAAGTATTTTTCTCTTGAGGTATTAACAGAGGTTCTGTTGAGACCGTTTTCTGTAGCCCAGTGGTAGTATGTAAGGGTGGATTGGCGGAGGTTACACATACGACAGACATAGTGTCGTTTTCCTTTTGTTCCACTTGAGCTTTCTGAATAATCGGCCAAATTATTTAATTACATGGGGCACTTCAGGGTATGTAGGATTTTTTGGGGGTACATTTTCAACCACAATTGACCTGCATGTCCAGTAGAGTAGAAAATTAGATCACCCTCAATTAAGGAGATTCATTTGGAAATGACAAGCCCAGGGAGGGAGCTCGGTGAGGGAACACGGAAGAGATGGTTCCTGGAAGGTTGAGGGCTTGGGGACACTATCCATTCCCTCTGCTCCTTCCAGCTGTCTGGCCGTGCTGACTAAAGACAGGGGTTTACTCTCTTCTTGCACGGTGGTTACATTAAGTATGTTTGATAAGGAGTGGCAGAACGAAACCTTCAGGCAGGACCACCATGAAAGCTTTTGAGTGAGCTACCCATCATTATATAGAAAGGAAATGTCCAAAGAACTGGTAGGAACACATTGTATGACCAAATAGCTCAGTGGATCTCTCATGGCCTATCTCCCCCTCTCCCAAGTTCAGGTTCTGGTGTCAGAGTGGGGCTGGTCCAGAGATGATGTCATCCTTCACACCTTGCCCCTGCACCACGTCTATGGCATCGTCAACAAGCTGCTCTGACCTCTCTGGGTGGGTGCCACCACCGTTATGCTGCCTACCTTCCAGCCTCAGAAGGTACATTACAACTATAGTACACTACTACTGCTACTACTTGTAATATGCTGTTTCAGTTGACTCCCACCTCATGCCCTGTCTGTGTGCTGTCAGGTATTCTACTGCTGTCTGCCTTGTGTGTGTTAGCAGTAAGTAGGGCTCTGTAAGGGACTTCAGTGGAGGCTGTCTGTCCTCCTCTTGCGGGGATCCACTTCACAGACCTGAACAATGGAGACACACCGGGGCGGGAGGCTGGTGGGGAGTAGAAGGGGGCTGCTGTTCAACCTTATCGGCTAGTTGTCAGCCATCGGCGCTAATTGTGGCAGTGTTGCTGTGCTGAAAGCACCGGGCCGGGGGTGTCAATAACAGAGCCTGGAGCTGAGCTGACACGGACAGGTCCATGATGCCCCCTCTGCCTCATCCCGCCGGGCCGCTGGGGGTCATGGGTGTTGGCAGCCAGGCAGGCAGTGCTCCAGGTTGGCAGTCAGTGCTACCCCCCAGACTGTCACGCTAAGCGTTTGGAGCTGGGTGATGGATTGCCCTGTGTGGCTTTGTATCTGACCACGCCAACTCAGAGCACAGGCTTTAGAGCCAGATCAATCGATGAGGTGACATTGAAGGATGATAGTGCTTGTTTGGAGAGGTGGTGGTGGAGTAGGTAAGGGGGGTGGTGTCAGAGGGGTTTTAAGGTCTAGGAGAACTTAATGGGAGTCAAGGGTATGATTGACAGGTAAGGGCTGTAGAGGACAACCAATAAAGAGGAGGTTTACTGTAGTATCAGAGCATTTCACTTTCTTTGTACCTAACCTGACCTTGTGTACCAAACAGACAGCATACGCTTTACTCTCACCCCTGAGGATGCCTTGTAGATTTTCTTTTCATTTTCTTGAAGTCATAATGAGAAATAAATCGATATACTGTAATATATTAATATAGCTCTAGGCTATTTCTGAGTGACTGTCTAATAGACCGGTTGGAAATTGTACTGAGAGTACACTATATATACAAAAGTATGTGGACACCCCTTCAAATTGTATAAAATCGGGCACACATCCATGCAATCTCCATAGACAAACATTGGCAGTAGAATGGCCTTACTGAAGAGCTCGGTGACTTTCAGCGTGGTACCGTCATAGGATGCCACCTTTCCAACAAGTCAGTTCGTCAAATTTCTGTCCTGCTAGAGCTGCCCCGGTCAACTATAAGTGCTGTTATTGTGAAGTGGAAACATCTAAGAGCAACAACGGCTCAGCCGCGAAGTGGTAGGCCACACAAGCTCACAGAACAGAACTGCTGAAGCATGTAGCGCGTTAAAATCTTCTGTCCTTTGCTTCAACACTCACTACAGAGTTCCAAACTGCCTCTGGACGCAACATCCGCACAAGAAATGTTAGTATGGACAGAAATACAGTCTTATCACTATAGCAGGGATAGCGCCTATTCTTATGATAACAATTTCACTCAGCCTATGTTAATTATGAATCTCTCAAAATTAACAGGTACTCCAATGTGACCATTGTGTGGCTTGACATCATGAGGATAACATTGGTAGCTTTGAGCAGCATAGTCTCCCATCATGTTGTCAGGGGCAGTACGTCACTTGGTCCCTCTGTGGCTCTCTGCTTTGACTGCTGGCTGGTTACAGTGTGAGGCAGGGCCACCTTTCCAACAAGTCAGTTCGTCAAATTTCTGTCCTGCTAGAGCTGCCCCGGTCAACTATAAGTGCTGTTATTGTGAAGTGGAAACATCTAAGAGCAACAACGGCTCAGCCGCGAAGTGGTAGGCCACACAAGCTCACAGAACAGAACTGCTGAAGCATGTAGCGCGTTAAAATCTTCTGTCCTTTGCTTCAACACTCACTACAGAGTTCCAAACTGCCTCTGGACGCAACATCCGCACAAGAAATGTTAGTATGGACCTTCATTAAATGGGTTTCCATGGCCGAGCAGCTGCACACAAGCCTAAGATCAACATGTGCAATGCCAAGCGTCAGCTGGAAAGGTGTAAAGCTCGCCGCCATTGGACTCTGGAGCAGTGGAAATGCGTTCTTTGCAGTGATGAATCCCGCTTCACCATCTGGCAGTACGACAGACGAATCTGGGTTTGGCGGATGCCAGGCGAACGCTACCTTCCCCAACGCATAGTGCCAAA
The DNA here is from genome assembly GCF_045679555.1 of Salvelinus alpinus. Classification (NCBI taxonomy): domain Eukaryota; kingdom Metazoa; phylum Chordata; class Actinopteri; order Salmoniformes; family Salmonidae; genus Salvelinus; species Salvelinus alpinus. The sequence goes on from NC_092090.1 coordinate 32,949,759, forward strand.
TGTAAAGTTTGGTGGAGGTGGTACATTATAATGGTCTGGGACTGTTTTTCATGATTCGGGCTAGGCCCCTTAGTTCCATTGAAGAGAAATCTTAATGCTACAGCATACAATGACATTCTAGATAGATCTGTGCTTCCAACTTTGTGGCAACAGTTTGGGGAAGGCCCTTTACTGTTTCAGCATGACAATACCCCCGTGCACAAAGCGAGATCTATACAGAAATGGTTTGTCGAGAACGGTGTGGAAGAACTTTACTGGCCTGCACAGCCCTGACCTTAACCCATCGAACACCTTTGGGATGAATTGGAACGCTGATTGCGAGCCAGGCCTAATCGCCCAACATCAGTGCCCGACCAAACTAATGCTCTTGTGACTGAATGGAAGAAAGTTCCAGCAGCAATGTTCGAACATCTAGTGGAAAGCCTTCCCAGAAGAGTGGAGGCTGTTATAGTAGGAAAGGGGGGACCAACTCCATATTAATGCCCATGATTTTGGAGTGAGATGTTCGACGAGCAGGTGTCCACATACTTTTGGTCATGTAGTGTATGATGATAATTTTGAAAAATAAATGTATTATTGCCTCTAATGGACATACCTGTGGTTGGAATCCTCCAGTGAACTAGATGAATGATAACCAGTACAGAAAAGGAGACAGGAGGATAGACATGGAAATTGAGTGCTGACTGACTCTAGGTAGTGTGTGTTTGTGTGTGCAGGGTTTTTTCTGGATAATAATGGGGCTTAGGTGGTGGGTATTGCGGGGGTGTGGTCACTGATCGGAAATTTTAGAGGCCCTCATGTAGGTCGCAGTGACAAAATGTATCTGTTTTAAAGCACATTTCCAGCAATTCTACACGTTTTGCCATGAGGCTGAGAGAAAAGTTATATTTTTAAAGCTAATTTACAGAAATTCTACACATTTTGCCATGGCTTATGCTATCTGAGTGACTCAAAAATTTGAACAAAATCATTGGGGGCCCCATACCATGACAAAAACACTCCTGAATGCATAATTGCATAACATTTTTGATTCTGTCCAGTTTTTATTTTGGTGATTGTTAGTTCTCAAAGATGATCTTATTTAAAAATATATATGCCCATTGTATTTTCAATTTTTTTTATATTTGGTTTTAGTTTTTCCCATCCCGAATATATATATTTTTATTGGAGCTGGTGGGAGGAGTTATGGGAGGACACGCTCATTTTAATTGCTGGAATGGAATAAGTGGACCGGAATCAAACATATGGAAACCACATTTATTCCATTCCAGCCATTCCAATGATATATATACTGAACAAAAATCAAAACGCAACATGCAACAATTTCAACGATTTTACTGAGTTACAGTTCATATAAGGAAATCAGTAATTGAAATAAATAAATTAGGCTTTAACCAAGGATTTCACATGACTGGGCAGGGGCGCAGCCATGGGTGGCCCTGGGAGGTCATAGGCCCATTCACTGGGAAGCCAGACCCAGGGAATCAGAATTAGTTTTTCCCCACAAAAGGGCTTTATTACAGACAGAAATACTGCACATTTTATAGTGGCCTTTTATTGTCGTCAGCACAAGGTGCACCTGTGTAATGATTAGGGTTGCACATTTCGGGGAATATTCAGAGGTGGAACCTTTCCGTGGGAATTAACGGGAATATATGGGAATTCATGGGATTATATGGGGATTTATGGAAATATATGCAAATTAATATTAATACCATTTAAATGTAGATGTTTTTTGCATTGGATATATTTACAATATCATGTGGAGACAGAAACATTAACATTTTACCTTATCATAAGTAGATCAAAAAAACATGAGCTGGCGCACACCCAGAATAATAGTTTGTGTGGAGGTGCTGACTAACGGCGAATAAACTATAAACTATCAAGCACACTCCATGTGTAATCTCCCAGCAATTTAATGGGTATTTACCAACGTTTCGGCATCACTGTGCCTTCCTCAGGGTAATGTCATAAATACTTGAACCAGGTTATGTAGACACACAGTGCAATTAGTGTAACCAATGACAGTGGTGAGGGGTGTGTCATAATGATTAAGTTAATTAAAATGAATTAGTGAAACTGTTAAAAAATAGTATATGGCATATTAAATATATTATGCTATTGTTATCATATAGAAACATAATGGAATATTGTACATCATATTAGCGTAAACACACAGTTGAAGTCGGAAGTTTACATACACCTTAGCCAAATACATTTAAACTCAGTTTTTCACAATTCCTGACATTTAATCCTAGTACAAATTCCCTGTCTTAGGTCAGTTAGGATCACCACCTTATTTTAAATATGTGAGATGTCAGAATAATAGTAGAGAGATGTCAGAGTCGTGTGTATAGGTGGCAGGGAAGTCAGGCGCAGGAGAGTCAAATGGAGTGTAATGGAGTCTCTTTAATAGCAGTCCACTAAACATACTCCAAACACTAAATGTACATCAAAAACAAAAGTGGGTACGAGGACCCGTCGCACACCTATACAGACTTAAATACAACACTGACATAAAAACAATCTCTGACAAAGACATGAGGGGAAACAGAGGGTTAAATACACAACAGGTAATGAATGGGATTGAAACCAGGTGTGTAGGAAGACAAGACAAAACCAATGGAAAATGAAAAATGGATCAATGATGGCTAGAAGACCGGTGACGTCGACCGCCGAACACCGCCCGAACAAGGAGAGGCAACAACTTCGGCAGAAGTCGTGACAAGAGAGTGATTTATTTCAGCTTTTATTTCTTTCATCACATTCCCAGTGGGTCAGAAGTTTACATACACTCAATTAGTATTTTGTAGCATTGCCTTTCAATTGTTTAACTTGGGTCAAACGTTTCGGGTAGCCTTCCACAAGCTTCCCACAATAAGTTGGGTGAATTTTGGCCCATTCCTCCTGACAGAGCTGGTGTAACTGAAACAGGTTTGTAGGCCTCCTTGCTCGCACACACTTTTTCAGTTCTGCCCACAAATTTTCTATAGGATTGAGGTCAGGGCTTTGTGATGGCCACTCCAATACCTTGACTTTGTTGTCCTTAAGCCATTTTTCCACAACTTTGGAAGTATGCTTGGGGTCATTGTCCATTTGGAAGACCCATTTGCGACCAAGCTTTAACTTCCTGACTGATGTCTTGAGATGTTGCTTCAATATATCCACATAATTTTCCTGCCTCATGATGCCATCTATTTTGTGAAGTGCACCAATCCCTCCTGCAGCAAAGCACCCCCACAACATGATGCTGCCACCCCTGTGCTTCACGGTTGGGATGGTGTTCTTCGGCTTGCAAGCCTCCCCCTTTTTCCTCCAAACATAACTTTGGTCATTATGGCCAAACAGTTCTATTTTTGTTTCATCAGACCAGAGGACATTTCTCCAAAAAGTACGAGCTTTGTCCCCATGTGCAGTTGCAAACCATAGTCTGGCTTTTTTATGGAGGTTTTGGAGCAGTGGCTTCTTCCTTGCTGAGTGGCCTTTCAGGTTATTTCGATATAGGACTCGTTTTACTGTGGATATAGATACTTTTGTACTTATTCCCTCCAGCATCTTCACAAGGTCCTTTGCTGTTGTTCTGGGATTGATTTGCACTTTTCGCACCAAAGTACGTTCATCTCTAGGAGACAGAACACGTCTCCTTCCTGAGTGGTATAACGGCTGTGGGGTCCCATGGTGTTTATACTTGCGTACTATTGTTTGTAGAGATGAACGTGGTACCTTCAGGCGTTTGGAAATTGCTCCCTAGGATGAACCAGACTTGTGGAGGTCTACATTTTTTCCCCCTGAGGTCTTGGCTGATTTCTTTTGATTTTCCCATGATGTCAAGCAAAGAGGCACTGAGTTTGAAGGTAGGCATTGAAATACATCCACAGGTACACCTCCAAGTGACTCAAATTGTGTCAATTAGCCTATCAGAAGCTTTTATAGCCATGACATAATTTTCTGGAATTTTCCAAGCTGTTTAAAGGCACAGTCAACTTAGTGCATGTAAACTTCTGACCCACTGGAATTGTGATACAGTGAAGTATAAGTTAAATAATCTGTCTGTAAACAATTGTTGGAAAAATGACTTGTGTCGTGCACACAGTAGATGTCCTAACCGACTTGCCAAAACTGTAGTTTGTTTACAAGAAATTTGTGGAGTGGTTGAAAAACGAGTTTTAATGACTCCATCCTAAGTGTATGTAAACTTCCGACTTCAACTGTATTTGGCTACGGTGTAAGTAAACTTCCGACTTTAACTGTATATATGTAAATGCTGTGAAAAAGTATTTTCCCCCTTTCTGATTTTTTCTATTTTTGCATATTTTTATTTGCAGATCTTTAATCATATTTTATTTTATTAATTAACAAAGTTATGCAACACCCAATTCTCCTGTGTGAAAAAAGTAATGTCCCACTTACACTCAACTGGTTGTGCCACCTTTAGCTGCAATTACTCCAACCAAATGCTTCCTGTAGTTGTTGATCAGTCTCTCACATCGCTGTGGAGGAATTTTGGCCCACCTTTGCATGCAGAACTGCTTTAACTCAGCGACATTTGTGTGTTTTCAAGCATGAACTACTCTTTTCAAGTCCTGCCACAACACTTTTTAACCATATTCATGTAGACTTGATTGTGTGTTTTGGAATACTGTCTTGCTGCATGACCCAGCTTTGCTTCAGCTCACAGATGGATGGCCTAACATTCTCCTGTAGAATTATCTGATACAGAGCAGAATTCATGGTTCCTTTTATTAAGACAAGTCATCCAGTACCTGAAGCAGCAAAGCATCCCCAAACCATCACACTACCACCACCATGCTTGATCGCTGGTATGAGGTTCTTACTGTGGAATGCAGTGTTTGGTTTTCGGCAAATATTTTTTATTCTGCGGGCGGTCAGACAGACGACTTTGGGATGAAAATATATTTTGTTGTCCCACACATTATTTAGAAATGTTCCTCTTTCTGCTTTGTATGCGTTAGCCTACCTATTCTATTAAAAGCACATATTTGTTGCATTATTCACACATTCAGAATTCGCTGCTTCAACTTACTGCTTCAACCTACTGCTTCAACAGTAGCCTACCTCTCCTCGTTGGGCGTGAAAGCTCAAGTATGCCTAGTATGTGTGGTCTCATTAAAATATAGTATGCTGCCTAGATGGGCAGAGAATCACGTGGTAGTTAACTTAAATATGAAATTAACTTAAATATGATGAGACTGTAGTTTACTACAATGTCTGTAAATAAATATTGATCATGGAAAAAAGTGGAGGGCGCTCAACCAACGTGAGTCGAAGTGCAATCAAAAACTTTAATCATCATTGAAATGGAAAAGGCACAATGCGCACATAGGTAGGCGACTATGGTGAGCGAGCATTGGTCCTTTCCATTTTAAATAAGTATTGATTACCCATTTATTTGTCTCTGCCTGCAAATCGTCCTCCTAAAAGGTAGGCTATATCCTATAGGCCTATGCAAAACGTAGGAAGTGTTGCTGTCATCATTCTTGCTGTTTAAGTTCAGTAGCCATACCTTCGAGATCAGGTGCGCGTGTGGTCTCAATTAAATAGAGTAGGCTATAGCCTATGAATGGGCGGAGAATAGGTCTATGATTAAGGTATAGTTTACTATAGCCTAATACTATAAATATTGATCACCTATATTTCTCCGTCTGAAGATCTTCCGACTCCTAAAAGGTAGGCTATGAAAATAGCTCAAGAGAAAGTTCAAGTCTCTCCTACTCTGCTCTCTTCAAACTACATCTAGCATATTGGCTGATATTGCCCAGTAATACAGATTGCCTACACTCAAAAAGTGTGTTGAGTAAATATTAATGATCAAATATAGATTACTACTAAATAGAGTTAGGTACATCTAACAAGGTTGTATTGAGTGAATGCTATAGATAACGCTTTTATTAGCTCACTTCTAAATCCTCTACTTATGTTGAATTTACCTAGCATGATTCAATTCCACTTGAGTTCCATAGTGTTTTAGTAACTGAAGTGAGTCACATAAATACAACATAAGTCACTTTGGTTTAGCTGACTTTATTGACCTCACTTCAAGTTATTACCAAGGTAACAGGCAATGAGAACTAAGTCATCAGCTTCACATGAAACCAAACAATGGCAAGCACATTTGCATCAAAGTGAATAATTCCTAATCATTTAGATTTGGAAACACTACAGATCAAATTTTATTTGTCACTTGCGCCGAATACAACAGTAGACCTTACAGTGAAATGCTTACTTACAAGCCCTTAACCAACAATGCAGTTTTAAGAAAAATACCTAAAGAAATAAAGTAACAAATAATTAAAGAGCAGCAATAAAATAACAATAGCGAGGCTATATACAGGGGGTACCGGTACAGAGTCAATGTGCGGGGGCACCAGTTAGTCGAGGTAATTGAGGTAATATATACATGTGGGGAGAGTTATTAAAGTGACTTATGCATAGATAATAACAGAGTAGCAGCAGCGTAAAAGAGGGAGGGGGGCAATGCAAGTAGTCTGGGTAGCCATTTGATTAGATGTTCAATAGTCTTATGGTTTGGGGGTATAAGCTGTTTAGAAGCCTCTTGGACCTAGACTTGGCGCTCTGGTACCACTTGCCGTGCGGTAGCCGAGAGAACAGTCTATGACTAGGGTGGCTGGAGTCTTTGGCAATTTTTAGGGCCTTCCTCTGACACAATGCCTAGTATAGAGGTCCTGGATGGCAGGAAGCTTGGCCCCAGTGATATACTGGGTCGTACGCACTACCCTCTGTAGTGCCTTGCGGTTGGAGGCCGAGCAGTTGCCATACCAGGCATTGATGCAACCAGTCAGGATGCTCTCGATGGTGCAGCTGTATAACCTTTTGAGGATCTGAGGACCAATGCCAAATCTTTTCAGTCTCCTGAGGGGGAATAGGTTTTGTCATGCCCTCTTCACGACTGTCTTGGTGTGCTTTGACCATGTTAGTTTGTTGGTGATGTGGACACCAAGGAACTTGAAGCTCTCAACCTGCTCGACTGCAGCCCCGTTGATGAGAATGGGGGTGTGCTCGGTCCGCCTTTTCCTGTAGTCCACAATCGGCTAGGAGGTCTCTGACCTGCCTATATGCTGTCTCGTTGTTGTCGGTGATCAGGCCTATCACTGTTGTGTCATCGGCAAACTTAATGATGGTGTTGGAGTTGTGCCTGGCCATGCAGTCATGAGTGAACAAGGGAGTACAAGAGGGGACTGAGCACGCACCCCTGAGGGGCCCCCGTGTTAAGGATCAGCGTGGCGGATCGGTTGTTACCTAACCTGGGGGCGGCCCGTCAGGAAGTCCAGGATCCAGTTGCAGAGGGAGGTGTTTAGTCCCAGGGTCCTCAGCTTGTTGATGAGCTTTGAGGGCACGATGGTGTTGAACGCTGAGCTGTAGTCAATGAATAGCATTCTCACATAGGTGTTCCTTTTGTCCAGGTGTGAAAGGGCAGTGTGGAGTGCAATAGAGATTGCATCATCTGTGGATCTGTTGGGGCGGTGTGCAAATTTGAGTGGGTCTAGGGTTTCTGGGATAATGGTGTTGATGTGAGCCATGAACAGCCTTTCAAAGCACTTCATGGCTACAGACGTGAGTGCTACGGGTCGGTAGTCATTAAGGCAGGTTAAGGCTTTTACAACTTGGTGACGGAGCTCAACACATACACACTGAACTTTACTCAAGCCTGCTCTGTGGTGTCCACGCGGTCCGAAATCCAGTCGACCGAGGCGTCCGCATGGTCCTGAAGCACACCTTTGCCACATTTTGTATCATATTGCATTGATAAAACTGGGGGGACAACAGTTGGGGAAAGTTGAACTTTATACTAATACTCAGAGAAATCGCCTTGCTATTGACCAATCGAAGCTCACTATAGTTTCCAGACTACTGGATTGGCTGTTGATACCTAGCACTACCTAGCCTGCTTGCTAGCACTACCTAGCCTGCTTGCTAGCACTAACATGAGGGTGAAACAAGCGTGACAATCCAAATGTACGTGTTAAAAGGATCTCGCCTATATCTTCGCAACACACTTCTCCCTTCTTGTCTCAACATTTTAAATTATACTCAAGACACTATCTTCACACATACTTTAGATGCTTTTCACTGACAGCCGCAACTCATTTATCAACTTGGCCTATTGCCATGTGCGCTACCCAAATTGCGGGCTTCTCAAATATGCATAGGCCTATAAGCTTGTGATTTGAATCAATTCACATCTATTTTTTTTAAAGAAGCTAATGATTTTGAATTATTTTATTTATTTCTGTATAGACAGGAGTAATTAGGCCTATATAGCCTAATTTTGGCAAATGTATTTGTTTTTATATCAACCTTCTTTCCTTGTCCATTCAGAAGCCAAAGGTGCAATCCTAGTCATATTAGCAAACCATCCTAGTTGTTGCATCTTTAGATTCCCCCTCTTTCTACGTTTCTAAGAGATACGGAAAAGCTCTCATCAGGTGAACTGTTCAGAATGGTGTTTTCCCACGAATTGCATTGGCTGCTTCGTTACAGGAGTTGCATGTTCTGTTTGGATGAATTACCATAATCTAAATGTGATTTATTTCATGCTGCGCACCGTGGGTGGACTCCCTAATGGGTTACGCAACCAATGCATATGGGTTTGGTAAATTTCTCAAATTGCGGGTAAATAAAAAATATTCCCAATTACGCTGTTTCTGGCCAAAGAGGAAGGAGTGCTCTGCTCGGTCAATCAAGCAGAGGAGTGGGTGTGTGGCTCCAGCAGGCCCCCAGTGTCCAGTCTGGAGCGTGAAATCTCGAGCTCTGCTGGTCGGCTACTGTGTAGCAAACTAGCAGTGCCAAAAGCCCCGGTCTGCCTTAGAAAACAATTCCGGTGAATCATTTTTTAAATTCGCTACAAATCGAGATATATTTCTATTCTGACGTCTACATTTGTCAGCGCACAGGATCACGTTCTGACAGACCAATTATGGGCTGGCAGGCTATGAGGAGGCTTGCGCCCTCATGCCGTAGATATTAAGGTTGACTCTCTCAGGCAAGATGAAAACGATTACAACGACCATGATCCTTTGCTAGTTATGGCCACTTTAACCATGATCCTTAGCGATTTTTTGGGGGGTACCATTCAGTCTCATTCAGCAATATGGCACGCTTCAAATACTTCCAGCTTCATGCGCCATCGGGACCAGAGGCCAGGAGAGCAGAGGACAAGAGGTTAATGGCTGGGAGGTCATGATCCATCCTCACAAAACTGAACTGAACTGCATCATTGTGTGGTGGTGGAGAAAAGGTACTGACTACAGGGCTAGTAGAGAGTAGCTGGATGCTGCTGGGTTAAGGGCTGTTTGGGATGCAGGCTGCAGCCGAGGGTCTCCAACATACACTCCCCCAGGTGGAGGGCAGCTCTTTGATGGACATAAATTGGCTTTTCCCCCCTCCTGAGTGGCTGCTGGGGGAAGCGCTCCACTGCGCTTGATAGACACGGCCCAGAATGCCCAGAACAGACACAGGAAATAATATTCCCCTCTGAACCAGCGCTATCTAGTCTGTCCGTGTGTGTGCGTGGTTGTGGATGTGTGTGGCTGAGCAGATAGATAAAGTTTTGTGAGTTTGTGTGAATAGATGGGTCTCTGTGGGATAGTCCACGCTTCTGCCTGTTTATTTAATAGACACATCATTTTTAAACCTTAATCTATTTTGATATTGCAATATTTAGAGCTTGATGAAGGGAAGAGGAGCGAAAAGGCGGGGTTGATAAAATGACGAAGCAGGTAAGTTGAGAAGGGGAAGTTAACTAAAGGGAGTAGGCAGTAAAAGAGGGTGATTTAAGAGGACAGGGAGGAGGGGAAGCTGAGGAATGGGTGGCAGATGAGGAGAGAATCGGTGTGGGGTGTGATGGAGAGAGGGACAGACAGAGGAAGACTGATAAGAGTAGGGGCAGTGAAGCAGGAAATGATGAAATGGAGAGAGTGAGGGTGTGTGAGAGAGGATGAGGGAGAATGAGGGAGGAGGTTCTAGGAGGGAGAGACGTGCGCGTGCTCCCAGGGGGGACAGAGCCAAGGAGAATCTGTCGTTCACCTTCAATTAATTCACACTGTCCTCCCACTGTGTGTTGGGGGTGCAGCCAGGCGTGCCGGGGGGGGTGTATGAGGGACTCGTAATATCTGTGTGTGTGTGTCTGTGTTTGTATGCGTGTGTACTGTGTAAGTAGCTTTGTCCTTGTGTGAGTGTATGCGAGGCGCTTATGTATAAATGTGTAACCATGTGTCAGTTAGTCTCTGTTTATGTGCATCCATCTCTGTGTACGACTGAAAAAGAGAAGGAGGAGGGTGACTGGCTCTTGGCTCCACATTTGTAAAAAGTAAATTAAAAAGCAGGCAAAATGTATTTTTAAAAGGCAACGTGCCCCAGTGTTATGACTGACCTCAATAACATTCCTGTTGAATTCCTCTTTAAGAAGCTGTTAGACTGACCTTTACCGATCCTGTCAACGTTTTTGTAATAAACTAGCCTGTTGACAGTTTTCATCTTCAGCCAGGCCCTCGCCTCGATCCTCATTCACTGTAAATAATGTACACACAATACCATGACACCCTATCCATCTACTTTACATATTGTGATCTCACAATACCATGGCACCCTATCCATCTTCTTTACACATTGTGATCACACAATACCATGGCACCCTATCCATCTGCTTTACATATTGTGATCTCACAATACCATGGCACCCTATCCATCTGCTTTACATATTGTGATCTCACAATACCATGACACCCTATCCATCTACTTTACATATTGTGATCTGGATGAAATTATTTTGTTTGCATTAATATGGGGGTAGATATTCCATCTACGTACAATGTAAAATACTGTTTCTGACTCCCTCCCCCTCAGGTATGGGAGGTCCTGCTCAGCTCCATGGCTCTTATGGTAAATGTGTTCATGGCTGTTCCAACCATCTACTCCGAGCTGATCCGTTACTATGAGCAGCACTTCACCCAGCCACACGACCAGGACTTTGTCAGGGCTGTCTGCAAGGAGAGAATCAGGCAGCAAGGACCTTATAGTCTACTTATACTAGTATCAATACCACAGGAAATGAGTAGATCTCCATCATTAGCAGTATCATAATATTCATATAAGTGGACGAATATCTTTAACAAGCTCATTGCTTATCTATTGTGATGAAATGACTTTCTTAAAATCTCTGACAAGACATCTTCAGAGCGAATGGGTTGTCATGAATCTGGACAGTGGTTTCTCATTCCGTCAGAGAGTGAAGAGATAGTTTGAAGGGGAAGGGATATGTGTCAGAGATCAAAGGGATGGGTTTTAAAGAGAGACAGGGCTTTGTAGTGTGATGTGACAGATGCTTTCTCCAAATGTACCAGGGCTTATGCTCAAGAGAGAGTGAAGAAAGCATTGGGACGCGACAGATGGAATAGAGTTATAAACTCTATGTAAAGCCTAGCACTTATGTTACCCCAACCTAATGTTGCAAAGCTACCGGTAATTTACCAAAGTGACCTGAATCTTTGGTAATTTTGGTAATTAACAGGAAATTTATGGTAACTTTGATCATTTATAATTTAATAACTTTAAAAAACTTCATATAAAGTATAAATGTTTTATGTTTCTAGTGGATAGACCATATGGTTCAAGAGAAAATTGCCTAATTAATGGGAAAAGCATCTAATCAACAATGGCATTGTTTTCAATTAACTCTGTGACTCTTCAAACTATTGACTTTTTTCACAGTTGCTAACAGTTGAAAAACTGAAAAACATTTACAACAAAGACATATTGGTGTGACCGTGGCAAAGTAGGTTTGACATTTGATAGCCTATCTCTGAGGCTAGTTAGGGATCTTCAAATAAATGACAAATAAATAAATTAAATAGGACAATATTATCATGTTGCACATTAAATGCTTTCAATATTGTAAATTAATTTCTACAATTTATAGTTGGTTTGAGGTTTTTAAGTAATTGAAATTTGGAGCTTTTGTCATTTTAAAATATTGTCCCATGTACATTGTGTAATTTACTGATGGCCCTTCACTAGCCCCATAGGGATATTGAACGTCAAACCAAATTGGCCATGGACGTTATGATTGGGTCGCGTGCAGCTGCTCTGTGAATTGGTGATTACTTGGGTACTGCCAGCTGTGGGCATGTGGGCAGGATTAAAATAAATCCAACCCACGGAAAACTCTTACGGTACCCTTCATTCTGTAACATACCATTTTATCCTATCATCTCGCAAATCTCCGTTTTAGATGAGACAGACTTTATGACCAAAATTATCCTATTTACACTTTGTAGTACATTTTGACACTAGAATAAAGGTTTTTAACTCATATCGATGCCACATTGGCTGTTTTCAAAGCGAGAAGTTGCTTTTCAGGGGCAGTCGCTCTTCAAACACCAATGGTATTCACTAAGTTGATGGTTTATATTTAGGCCACAGGCTGATAAAAACATTTATTGAGCGGATGGTTTGGGGGCCGGAACATAACTACAAATAATTTGTAGACTGCAAATTGACCGCAAGAAACCCAAACAGATATCATATTTGACTAAAACATAATAATTTTAAACCTTGGTTGGGGGGGCGAAATAAAACCAACCGCGGGCCAAATTTGGCTCATGGTCCGCTAGTTGGGGAATCCTGATTTAAGATAATGTTTTACAGCTTTGTCAATATTTGATAAGGCCACACAGGGCCAGAGATAATTAGACACATGTAATAATCTGAAGTACCCCAAAAGGCCACTAGATGTCATCTTGTAAAATTCACCCCAAAACTTGAAAGTCACCAAATTCTGGTAGTTCACTGGTAAACTTAGAAGGTTTACAGTAATATACCCTCCCTTTCCAACCCTTCTCCCACCTGAAGCTACTCCAGTCAATGCTAAGGCCATTGAAAAGAGATGGCTTCATCAGAGACTGGGCCTTTACTGAGTGTGACCCAGACTGCCCCCTCTAACCCCAGGCTGATGGTGTCTGGCTCGTCCACCCCCTGCCTCAGCCCACCCTGCTACGCTGGGAGGAGATCACAGGACACACCCCGTTGGAGCGCTACGGCATGACAGAGATAGGCATGGCCCTGTCCAACCCCCTGAAGGGTCCTCGCATCCCAGGTAGACACACCATTGACCACCACCATTTTCCTTTGTACAGTGATGGCATAACCTCACACACATCCAGAAACTATATGACAGTGAGACTGTCTTTAATTCATATTACAACATGCATTAGGCTCTGTTGGAGCGCTATCTTTTTGCCCTGTCTGACAGTTGTCTCAGTTGTCTGAGGAACATGGTGTTGATCAGACTATTTCTGTCTGGTTTACCTATGTTCTCATTCCAGGTATCAAAGCTCTATGCTGCTGTTGTTGTTTCTGGTTCGATCCTCCGGTGACTGGAGGGCTGTGTTCCTTTCTTTAGTCTTTCCGTTCCCCTTCTAGTCTTTTTGAGTGGAGGATCTTCAAAGCAGCGGTATGACAAGGCAGGCTAATTTGACTGTCAGTAGCCCAGCTAATGCGGTGTCTGTTGTTGTGAGCGCTTGTTTGAAATAAAGAGGCAGGTTCTATTTAATCCTGGGAGGTGGTTATTAAGACCAGCTCTGAGACGTTGCGGTCGCATCGACGTCTTTCCAGCAGCAGTCTGAGACACTTGTGGAAGAGCGTGTGCGATGCCGTCTCCTTTTAAAGTAGGTAAAACAAATCAATAACAACCATAGAGCTCTCAGAAAAGAACACTCCAGTCCCCCCCCTTCCTCCACGTCACTCCACCCCTTCAAAACAACTGTCAACTGTTAACTAATCAACTTGTGTTTTATTATGAGTTTATTTATGTATTGTATTGTTATGTATTGTTATTTTATGAGTGAGTATACACACAGTTTTGTAATAATACAAGAATATTGGTCATATTTGTATCATGTTGGTGGTTGTAATTTGATTCATGTTTGGCTTCACACTGAGGAGTAGGCTATACCCTAAAGCTATGTCTCTCTCTTAATCTATTCATCTCCATCTCATTTGTATTTTTTTTCTTTCATTCTGTTTTTTTTCCCTCTTTTGTTTTCCCCCTCTAACACCAGCCCTGTCAGGAGACACATGTCCCCTTTCAGCAGAATGACTTTGAGCATCTCAACCCCCACCCTTTCACTTCACACCCTTTCCCCCCTCCCCCTTCTCTCCTCTCCCCTTTCCCGTTCTCTCTCCCCTCTCCATCTCACTTTCTCCCTTCCTTGTGCTTTGTGTTTGGGGGAGGTTGTGGGGAGGTTGTTGGGGGGTTTGAGCAGCAGTGCTCCAGCGGGGCTCCAGGGGGCGCAGGGCTGTCAGCTCCCCAGGGCAGCCCAGAGAGAGCACAGCGTGAAGGAAGGCTGCTGAATTATGCATGGGGAGGGCAGGTTTGGAGCTGCACAGCTCTCTGCTCCTCTCCCTCCCTCCCTCCCTCCCTCCCTCCCTCCATCCTCGCCTCTCCTTTTCCTCCTCCTCTCTGCCTGGCTGGTCTCATTTGAAAACTCTAGCTGGCTGGTTGAGTGTGTGGCTGGCTGGCATGGCTGATGCTGCAGTCGTAATTAGAGGTTCAGATGGGCCCACTGATGGAGCCTTGTTAATGGGCCTCTGTGCAGTCAGGGGAGCCATTGTGTTTCTGACAGGGCTGTCGCCACAGGGCCAGCTACATTCCACTACACACACACACACACACACACACACACACACACACACACACACACACACACACACACACACACACACACACACACACACACACACACACACACACACACACACACACACACACACACACACACACACACACACACACACTTACTTACTGTATATCTATAAAGCTATATTAATTCAACTCTGCTTTAATAGGCATGAAGAAAAGGGCAGTAATGAGGACGTCAGCATAATAAGATGTTATCTTATTCCTAATACCACTGCAATGTTGTTGTTGTTATTGTTTGAATTGATTATTTCTGCTATTTTCGGCAGAGGGCTGATGTTGGCCGTATCAGTTCATTAGCCATTTCCAGCTGTCACTCAACAACCTTATGTCCCTCTCAATGCTGTCCTCATTCCCCTGCATGGTTAGTAATTGTTCCCTGTGTGGAATGTGGGTAGAGCACGGCTCTGTAATATTTTTATTTTCTATTTTGAGTTTCTAGTCACTCGTTTAGCCCTCGTCCCCTTTTTGTAATTCCCCTCCAGTCTTTCTGTTCTGCCTGTAGCCTTTGAAGTGGCAGTCAATCTCAATTCTCAGTAAAGTAACGGTGACTTGAATGTTACATGGCTCCAAAATATGTCTGGCCTCCTTCCTGAATGGAGAGAAAAAGCGAGGGAGACCAAGAGGGGAAGCGCAAGAGATTGCTCGGGCTCAAGTATAAATGGATTTTGGTTAGTTTTGTGATTGAGGGGAGAAAGCTCTTTTTATCACCCCGTCGTTGGCAGCTTTCTGCTGTGTTTGGAGGGTGAGGAGCGATGAGGACACGCTGACGATTACCCAGCTCACTGGGACACAACCCTGGGAGAAAAACAAAAAGACAGGGACTGAGATGGACGTCATCCTCTCACACAAAAAAACCCTTGAATGAAGGGGACGGTGGCAGGAGGGATAGGACAGGAAGTGGCTTTAGAGAGAAGACTGACTTGACAGAGATAAACTAGGCTGGTCTGGTTTTGAAACGATGGGAAGAGAGTTTGTATCGCTGTGCTTCTCGCTCTGCTGATGAAGTGGAAACGGAGTGTGTTTGATTGGCATTGCCAATCAGGGCTAAAGTTGATTAGATCAATATGAAGCAGGGAGTTATTTTGTAATCATGGCCTGTCTGCCCTGTTCTTTATTGGGAGAGCAGTGGCCTGTGAAATGACATGGCCCACAGTGTCACACAGAGAGAGAGCAGGCTGCACAAAGGTTTCCTTCTCTTTTGGCGGAGGCAGTCATTAGAGCTTATCTCTCTATAGGTCAGACAGAAGGAGAAAATGCCTCAGGAGAGGGGAATGTGTGTGCATTCATATGTGTAGGAGAAGGATTGTCATTAAATCACTATATTTTCATTTGTATTTGTTGATGCAAATATTTTGGGCGTGAAAATGTTTTTTATTTAAAACCATTCGCATTAATTGTGAGAGTGTAATTAGTTCCATTGTGCATGCATGATGTGAGTATTTAGCGTTGTATGTGTTTGTGTGTGTGCAGGTGCAGTCGGTGTCCCTCTTCCAGGAGTGGAGGTTTGCATCGTCATGACGAAAGCAGCCAGCACCACCGTCGCCGAGGGCAACAGCAGAGAAACTCAGGTATTCAGCAGTCAGAAACACTCACATCCATAGATACAGTAGAACTTCCAGATTCTGTAGGAAAAAAATATCTGTCTAAGGAGAATGTTCATGTTGTTAAAAAACATATACGGTTAGCATGTCCAGGACCCTGTCTGTCTTAGCCACCCACTGTAGTGTGTGTGTGTGTGTCTGTCTTTAGGTGCGTTGGAGGGGAAGGAGGGGGAGCTGATGGTGCGAGGAGACCAGGTCTTCACAGAGTACTGGAACAAACCAGAGGCCACCAGGGAGTCTTTCACTGAGGACGGCTGGTTCAAAACAGGTACAGTACAGTGTCTGTCAGGAACACACTGTCATCTCATGATTTATTGACTGGTATGCAGCTACAGGACACAGGCTCATAACTTGAGGGACAGCCTGATGATACAATACTACGAGAGGGCTGCGAAAGACTAGTGAATATTTCACATGACCACTAGCTCATGTGAAATATTGGCTAGTGTTCATCATGTTCTCTCTACTTCACCAATCACACCCAGAACACTGGATGAGGCACATTGTCAGAACTACGCTTGTCCTGACCTCTCTTTCTCCAGGAGCTGTATTTAAACATTTAGGAAGAAGGCGTCTCGCTCCCCTTCAGTGACTGGCTTGTGATAAATGGAGGTTGTGTGTTTTTGGTGCTGGGAGGCATTTCTCCTCTCTAAATGGTTGTGACTCCTCTGTGGGTTGGGGAGAAGAAGAGCAGAGCTGTCAGTGGTGCAGAGGCCGACTAGGCCCTCTCTGGCCCAGTGCATTCCCCCAAGGAGCCCTGCTTTAGAACAGGGCTACGGGGAGAGAGGAGCTGCTCAGAGAGAGAGAGATGGGCAGGGATAAAGAATGGAGAGAAGTGGGCAAGAAAGAGTGGAGGAGGTACAGATGGAGAGGGGGCTGCAGGGGCAGAGAGGGAGAGAGTTAGGGAGAGCTGGCAGGGAGGAAGGCGGGAGCTGGCAGGGTGGAGTGGGTTTAATTGGCTTTTAGGGCTGGAAGGACAGAGTTCCAGTGCGCCGCACGCTGCTGTCACACTCCATTAGGCCCACTGGCCGGATAATGAGAGCCAGCACAATCAGCTCCCAGCAGACAGACCAGCCAGCCAGTCAGTCCCCTAGCCAGCCACTGCTACTGCCAAGCACCCTGCCTGCCTGCCTGCCTGCCTGCCCACCCGCCTGCCTGCTCCATCCTACATACACATGCACACACACACACAGTCACACGCACCATCACCTCAGGCAGCCTGCTTGCCATGGCGACCCTGCATCCACCAGCTCCATAGGCAGCTATATCCTCACTACCAGCGGAGATTGGTGGGAGGAGCTATAAGAGGACGTGCACATTGTAATGGCTGGACTGGAATGAATGGAACGGAGTCAAACATTTGTTGGATTTGTTTGATACCGTTTCATTTATTCCATTCCAGCCATTACAATGAGCCTGTCCTCCTATAGCTTGTCCCAGCAGCCTCCTCTGCTCACTACAGCACTACTTTACATTTACTTTGACATACCCTATATGCCCAGGCCTATTCACTCTATTCTGCTGCCCTTCTAGGTGTTAGGAGTGTCAGATCTGATGTCACCTCATCTGAAGGCTTGTGGCCAGTTCATGTATTTGAATAGGGAGACTGGAGAATGTGTGCAGAGGGCCTTACTGTAATGATAAACTCATGACACGGTGTCAGTTTTCACAATGCTATTCCCTGTCCAGTGCATGGTTCTTTGTTTGTCACTATGTGTGATCTTGGCTCTGTTGGTAGGCAGTGTGAAAAGGTGTGAGTTTCAAGACGAGTACTACTTACACTCTCCCTCACTTCCACCGACTTCCTCTCACACTCATACCCTTTTCACCCTCACACCTACTCCCCCTCTTACACTCTCCCCCTCTACGCCAGCTCGCTTCTCCATCTAACACTCCTCCTCCATCCCTCCCTCCCTCCCTTTCTTTACCCTCACCTGAACTAGCTGTCTGTCTCTCACCATCTCAACTCTTAACCCTCTCATCCTCCTATTGGATTTGACCCTGTGTGCTCACCCTTTACCACACACACAGACTCCCTCAGGCAGAGCGGGGGGAAGGAGAGAGGGAAGAAGGAGAGAGGACGAGAGAGGAAGAGAGGGAGGAAGAGAAAAGAACAGGGAGAGCCAAGAGGTCAACATGGTTTCTGTTTGCCTGGCGGTCTCTTTAATTGGGTAAGTGTGGCCCTGCTGCAGCCTGACTGGCACCTCTATGGATAAGCTGTCACCCTGTTGAGCGCTCACTTTGCGCCCATCTCCACACCACGTTTGTTCCCATTGATTTTCCTCACTTCTCTTTGTGTCAACTCACTCACTCGGCCTCTCCTCTCCTCCAATCTGCCCTGCTTTCAAACGTACTCCTCAGTAGCTCCCTTTCAGCTGTCTGTGTCTGCTAGATTACCTACCAAGGAGAGGGACAGTGTGTGCCAGTCTCGTTAACTGGCCAGGGACTCCAGGCTACCTTTTGAGCAGATCATTCACACTGGTTTAGAGTTACTGACTGTTTGACTGGGGTCTACCATGCCAATGGCCTCCCAAGTATACAGCACTAATGATGAGCCGGTCTCTGGACGTAGTAACTGAAACCTTGCCTCCACTATTCTCATCCCTCTATCAGGATCTTAACATCTTTCAACCTGGTGACACACAAGCACGCAGACGGTGTGAGGAATTCATAACCAATGTTGTGGATGGATCGTTATCTTCGACTCCCTCCGTGAGATATTGACTGTTGTGGTCAGATTTCGTCTGCCTCTGGTGTTTGTGTGCAGGCTGCCTGCCTGTGTGGTTAGGCTCTTACTAATAAGGTTTTTCCATTGTGCCAGTGGAGTCCTTAAGACTGTCCCTCGTAAACAAGACCATTAATTTTATTAGCGGTAGGGCTACAGAGATAGAAATGGAGAGAGGGAGAGACTGGGAGAAGTGGGGTTCAGCTGGTCTCCGGCGCTCTAGCAGGACAGCTCACTCTTTTTCCCCGGGAATGGATTATGCGCTGAAAAACAATAAATAAATAAATATATCAATAAATAAAGATGGCTGGGAGGGAAAGCATTAGCAATTTTCCAAATGCTGCGTGCACATACTTATGAATAATGGAGGCGTCCTAAAAGTTGCCAGTGCTCGGGTAAGCACTGTTTGGGGACTGCACATTAGCCTTGCTGTGCTCGTAAATAACAGGCAGGCTTGGATGTGGGTGTGCAGGCCACTGGAGGGAGAGGGGAGAATGTTAACTAGGAGGAGAGGAGAGGAGTGGAGCTCATCCTCCCTCAGCTCATCTCAGGGCAGAGAGGAGAGCAGAACCTCTCACAGAGCCAGGCTCATTACCATTACTTTACCACACACACATACACACACACACCACAAGTGCAAACACACATACACTACAGTGCATTTGGAAAGTATTCAGACCTCTTTCCCTTTCCCACATTTTGTTACAGCCTTATGCTATAATTGATTTTATTCCTCATCAATCTACAAACAATACCCCATAATGACAAAGCGAAAACAGGTTTTTAGAAATGTTTGCAAATTTACTAAGAATAAAAAACATACCTTATTTACATAAGTATTCAGAACCTTTGCTATGAGACTTGAAATTGATCTCAGGTGCATCCTGTTTTCATTGATCATCCTTGAGATGTTTCTACAACAGCATGAGGTCAGCATCATGCTGTTGGCATGTTTTTCAGCTGGAGGCACTGGGAGACTAGTCAGGATCGAGGTAAAGATGAACAGATCAAAGTACAGAGAGGTCCTTGATGAAAACGTGCTCCAGAGCCCTCGGGACCTCAGACTGGGGCGAAGGTTCACCTTCCAACAGGACAACGACCCTAAGCACACAGCTAAGAAAACGCAGGAGTGGCTTCGGGACAAGTCTCTGAATGTCCTTGAGTGGCTCAGCCAGAACCCGGACATGAACCCGATCGAACATCTCTGGAGAGACCTGAAAATAGCTGTGCAGCGACGCTCCCCATCCAACCTGACAGAGCTTGAGAGGATCTGCAGAGAAGATTGGGAGAAAGAATGGGTGTGCCAAGCTTGTAGCGTCATACCCCAAAAATCTCGAGGTTGTAATCGCTGCCAAAGGTGCTTCAACAAAGTACTGATTAAAAGGTCTGAATACTTATGTAAATGTGTTATTTCCGGGGTTTTTTCATACATTTCCAAAAATGTCTAAAAACCTGTTTTTGCTTTGTCGTTATGGGGTATTGTGTGTAGATTGATGAGGGGGGAAAACTATTTAATCAATTTTAGAATAAGGCTGTAAGGTAATAAAATGTGGAAAAAGTCAATGGGTCTGAATTCTTTCCTCATATACTGTATATTTGATTTTGTTTTGATACTTGGAGTTATAGAATCAATATAATATCTTCCCAAAATAAAATTGCGATACTCTCATTTATACATTTTTTCCCACAATCATTAGGCTGTGGTCCGTTGACTTTGTGTGTAGTTTGTTCTATGGCCGGATTTGTCATTCAACCTGCAAATATTTTTTACATTTGTGTGTGTGTGCTCAGTGCGTGTTAGGTTTTAAAGTTTTGTCAGTCTTAACCTCTCAGCTGAGGTGAAACTAGAGTCTGCAGGACAGACAGACAGACAGACAGTCAGCCAGCAGTGTGCCTTATTTTCCAGGCAGGCAGCCATCACTAGTGATTTAAGCATTCCTTCCCTATCACCCTCCCCAATGTCACATTTCACCTCCGGTCACAACACAGTGCCCCTCCCATGTCATGTTCCCCTCACGGCTCTACCATTCACCCTCCCCCTGTTCCATTTCCCCTATGGTAAGGCTACACTTCCATTCTAATGATATGTTCCAATCAAGGTGTTGACATGTGGGACTCTGTGTATTCAAATACTCTGGTACAGGTATTGCAATTCAACACAGTAAGCACTTGTGTCTGCAGGATATGTGGTAAACCACTAGTTCTACATTGAAATGCTATAAACATTCTGTGTGCCCGAAGAAGAAACAAAGACTCCGGGAGGACAGCCCGCATTAGATTTATTGACCTACTCTACTTTTGTCTTGGCATTGATTTTCTCTTTTTAGTGGAAAGACTGATAGATAAATATTGAGTATTTTCTGAGCTGGCTGTCAACTGTGGGCATTCTGTGGCTGATGGCAGATGGAAGGGGATGGAGGGACCTCTTTGTGCTGTTCTGATAGAGTTGGCCGTGAGAGGAGAGGATGGAGGTATAGGTAGGATGAAAGGAACAGGCCGTTAGTCTTTTTAGACTCGCTGATAAGGCAGGGAAATGCCTACAGTACATTGATAGGAATACCAGCATTACCGCTACAGTGTAGGCAGTGTGCTGCCATGTTGATCTCTGCTATGTCTTGGCATAAATGGTTTCGGTTTAGATTCTAGGGTGCTTGCTACTGCACCGGCTCTGTGTGTCAAACATGGTGAACAGTTGCATGCAAACTGTAGTCAAGTAGTTAGCTTAAGTACACGCCAGATCTCCCGGGAGAGGTTATCAATCGTAAAAGTTTTGTTCGCTATCTCGCCAAGACGATAATCAACCGCGAGCAACATAGTCAGTAACATTAACATAAAGCAATTCTCTCCCTTTAATTGCATTGTATTAAACAAATTAGATCACTCATCCAAGTGCGAAGCCGCTTTCTCGTACGATATTAATTACGCAAAAAAGGAGCGGTGACAAAAGTTAAGGATGATAAATAACATCAGAGCTGGTGATTTTTGTCAGCGGTTGTCTGTTATTCATCCTCATTAGCTGTTCCATTTAGCCGCCTGGGTTTTAATGTTGGCATTAATATTAATGTCTCCCTGCTTTGTGTTGACTGTTGTTCTTTAAAGAGAGATGGCTGTGAACAGAGTAGCAGACCCCCCCCATTCATCCAGCTCCGATAAGGCCTTCTCCTCTTGCTGTGATGCTGGATGTTCTCACTGAGAACAAGGCTACTGGCTTATCTTCATCACTGCGCTACTTAGTTGGTTGATGGCGTCTTGTGTGAGGGGAAAATGCTGACTGACTGATACAGGACTGACTTGATGTCCTTCAACTGGCACAGACGTTGTTCCATGTGTCCCTCTCTAACTAGAGCAGCGGCGCCTGGAGTTGACAGAAGTGTGTGTGACGTTGAGCGTGGCCTTTGTCATTTGTCTCACTCTGCCCTTTCTCCCCCCCCCCCCCCGCCTCACAGACCAAAACCTCCTACGGTGTAACCTTACCACTGAGTGTGCCCAGAGCACCCAAAGACAAGTGTGGGTGTATGTTTGTGCCTCTGTGTTTTTTCTGGCTTTGGGCAGTGCTCACTGTCACTTCCCTGACCTTTTCCCTGTCTCAGACTTCCAGCCAAGCTTGAGATCATGGTGGCAGGCAGGGGGAGACAGACACTGGGAAGGTGCTGAGAGGAGAGAGGAGTGGAGACATTCCACTGCAGACCAGGAACTTTCTCTGCACTCCATCTTCTATTCCGTTCTTTCCTCACTCCACTGTTTTTCTTTTCTTCCGTTCCATCCATCGCTTTTCCCCCCCCATGCCTACCAAGGAGATGAAAGCCCAGCGCAATTAGGCTTCTTATCGTTTTAATTAAGAAAGCCACTCGTCCATATCTCCCTCCTCCTCCGCTTGTCCTCCACAACAGTACTGAGACTGGGATGCCAATTCACAAGTATTCTTCAGTGTGTCCTGGTAACACACTTCCAAAAGCCCCCCTTTCCATTTTTATCGGGTTTCTTCTCCAATCACTATTCCCAGTGGTCCCTCATTCCAAACAGACGCTGTTTCTCTCTCCTTATTTTCCCCTTCCTCAAAGACAGAAGGTCACAACAGCCATCGTCAAGTGAGCACCAAGTGTCTCAAAGTCAGCTGAAGTGTGTTTGACTGTACTGTATGTTAGTAATATGTCTGTCTGCTGTGTTGTGTAGACCCCTTTCCCCGCAGACATCATTGAGCAGTAAAGAGGGGTGAAGTGAAAAGCTATGCATATATTCCCCTCCAACCCCATGGCATTCCAGGCATCTGTAGTCATGTAAAACATGTTCTCATTCTACTTTCTATTTACATGAGAACGGGGCTACACGCCTGTGACTAAATTATTCCTGGCTTTTGGGGTTTTCTTCCTTAAAACCGAAGGGAAGGAAGGGGAAACTGTAAATACACTATTACTGATGTTAACACCCATCCAGTTCCTCTCCTCCCCTCGTCCTCCCCTCCTCCCCCGTTGCCCCGGCCTATCAGTGCAGAGCAGTGGTCTGTGAAGAAATTCCCAATATCTAAATTTACACACTGTATCAATCTTGTTTAATAGACTGGAAAGCTTATTGCTCCGACGCGGAGCCGGGAGAGAGGGCAGCGGTGATAAATTGCGGCGTCCCTGCGACAGCCGCCCGTGATGTATAATGAAATATTTATGATTTATCCCGGCTAATAAACTGAAATGAAGTGCGTGATGTATGGGAACAGATGGGCCCTCTATTGATGCTGTGCTCGGCGGAGGCAGGGAGGAGAGAGAGAGAGAGG